>NC_059209.1:3053478-3353478 GCF_020615455.1 Coregonus clupeaformis
AACAATTGTTGGAAAAATTACTTGTGTCATTTACAAAGTAGATGTCCTAACCGACTTGCCAAAACTATAGAGTGGTTGAAAAACGAGTTTTAATGACTCCAACCTAAGTGTATGTAAACTTCCGACTTCAACTGTACAACACCTTCCCCATTGGCAATCCTGTCTTTTCTGTAGATGTTATATCCTTGTATTGCTACTGCTGTATCATCAAATAAATTATCTAAGTGAGTTTCAGAGATGGCCAGTATATGAATGTGATTCGATGTTAGGAAGTTATTGATTTCATGAACCTTATTTCTAAGGCTACATATATTAATATAGGCTATTAGCCCATTCCTGGGTAGCTTATTGGAGATAGACAAAAAAATAAAATAATGGAGTCAGTCAATCAGGCTACTGACCCAGAAGCTTGACTATCTCATTCCTCCCAGGCTTTAGGGAGGGAGGGTAGGACAACGAGCTTGTCGTAGCAGATGTAAGCCATGTCCCCATGCTCTATGGCAGCTTTCATAGCTGGGATAAGTTATTTCTGCCTCTGGCGCATAGCTTCAGCGAAGTCCTCGTTGAGGAAGATGTTGGTTCCTCTCAAGTTCTTGGCTCTCTCCAGAACAGCCATCTTGTCCTTGAACCTTAGGAAGTTGACCACTAACAGCCTGGGTCTGTCACCTGGGCTGGTTACAGGTTTTCAAGACCTGTGGGCGCGCTCCACCTCAATCTTCATATGATCCATCTGCAGCTTTTTGGTGATAATTTCTTACAGACTGTGTTCAAACTGTCAAGGAAATCTGGCTAGCTTGATAGCTAGCAGCTAGGCTAGCTGCTTCGCCAAGCAGCATACATTAGGGTTTGGCAGTATCCTGGAACGTATAGTAGCGATCCTAGCAACTTAGGCTTACCGCTTCTACTAGCATACTAGCCTATCTATAGCTATATACATTATTTAGCTGGTAGCCTATTTATTATTGGGTATTGTGTGTAGGCCAGTGACACAATCTCAATTTAATCAATTTTCAATTCAGGCTGAAATAAAACTAAATGTGGAAAAAGTCAAGAGGTGTGAATACTTTCTGAAGGCACTGTACTTTTGGATTTTGATATCTATTATTTTGAATGTTGTATAGATCAATAAAAACAAAGACTGCTATTAAAAATGCCATTTTTTTTTTACAAATACAGTCGTGGTCAAAACTTTTGAGAATGACACAAGTATTGGTCTTCACAAAGTTTCCTGCCTCAGTGTTTTTAGATATTTTTGTTAGATGTTACTATGGTATACTGAAGTATAATTACAAGCATTCCATACGTGTCAAAGGCTTTTATTGACAATTACATTACGTTTATGCAAAGAGTCAATATTTGCAGTGTTGACCCTTCTTTTTCAAGACATCTGCAATCCGCCCTGGCATGCTGTCAATTAACTTCTGGGCCACATCCTGACTGATGGCAGCCCATTCTTGCATAATCAATGCTTGGAGTTTGTCAGAATTTGTGGGTTTTTGTTTGTCCACCCGCCTCTTGAGGATTGACCACACGTTCTCAATGGGATTAAGGTCTGGGGAGTTTCCTGGCCATGGACCCAAAATGTCGATGTTTTGTTCCCTGAGCCACTTATTTATCACTTTTGCCTTATGGCAAGGTGCTCTATCATGCTGGAAAAAGGCATTGTTCATCACCAAACTTTTCTTGGATGGTTGGGAGAAGTTGCTTTCGGAGGATGTGTTGGTACCATTCTTTATTCATGGCTGTGTTCTTAGGCAAAATTGTGTGTGAGCCCACTCCCTCGGCTGAGAAGCAACCCCACACATGAATGGTCTCAGGATGCTTTACTGTTGACATGACACAGGACTGATGGTAGCGCTCACCTAGTCTTCTCCGGAAAATGCCCCAAACAATCGAAAATGACTTTACCCCAGTCCTCAGCAGTCCAATCCCTGTACCTTTTGCAGAATATCAGTCTGTCCCTGATGTCTTTCCTGGAGAGAAGTGGCTTCATCGCTGCCCTTCTTGACACCAGGCCATCCTCAAAAAGTATTTGCCTCACTGTGCATGCAGATGCACTCACACCTGCCTGCTGCCATTCCTGAGCAAGCTCTGCACTGGTGGTGTCCCGATCCCGCAGCTGAATCAACTTTAGGAGATGGTCCTGGCGCTTGCTGGACTTTCTTGGGCGCCCTGAAGCCTTCTTTACAACAATTGAACCTCTCTCCTTGAAGTTCTTGATGATCTGATAAATGGTTGATTTAGGTGCAATCTTACTAGCAGCAATATCCTTGCCCGTGAAGCCCTTTTTGTGCAAAGCAATGATGACGGCACGTGTTTCCTTGCATATCATATCATATCGTAACCATGGTTAACAGTGGAAGAACAATGATTTCAAGCACCACCCTCCTTTTAAAGCTTCCAGTCTGTTATTCTAACTTAATCAGCATGACAGAGTGATCTCCAGCCTTGTCCTCGTCAACACTCTCACCTGTGTTAACGAGAGAATCACTGACATGATGTCAGCTGGTCCTTTTGTGGCAGGGCTGAAATGCAGTGGAAATGTTTTTTGGGGATTAAGTTCATTTTCATGGCAAAGAGGGACTTTGCAATTAATTTCAATTCATCTGATCACTCTTCATAACATTCTGGAGTATATGCAAATTGCCATCATAAAAACTGAGGCAGCTTACTTTGTGAAAATTAATATTTGTGTCATATGTCCCTATGTTTTATGTCATTGATGTTACTGACTTCAAAATCACTCATTACAAAGATATACAAGGACCTTGAGCATGCCACCCAGTGGCAAACCGTTATCGGGGGAGGGGTCTATATTAAAGAAAGGTATTAGCTAATCCCACCGCTTTAATATGTCATACACTTGAGGATTTCATTAATAATTTGGTACGTCTAAATACAAAGTTTAATTGGTGTTACTCAATTTAAATGAAGGGAAATTACGTTGTGAGTGAAATGATCATCACTTTAGTAAAATATTTTTCATGGGTTAATGACCTTAGATTTTAGCATCTGTGGCCTCCTTTTAAGAAATCCTCAATTAACAAAAATGTTTTGTGTATTACCGTCATTCGTGTTACTACTCCTACTTTTGGCACAATGTTATCATAATGGTAAAAACTATTTTAAGACATTAAGCTGCCAAATTAGTTGATTTTCCAAAATGCCATGCCCAAATGCCACCGCAAATAAAGAACGACCCTAATATCTGTATACATTTCATAGACTTAGGGTACCGGTGATATGTGAAGAAAATACTTTGACCTGTTGAATATGAAATGGATAGCATTCTTAGCTCCAGCACCCAAACGTTATAGATTAATCCTTTGTTTTGAGTGAACATGTTGTTTTTTCATATGTTGTTTTCACCTCCTCTGCTTGCAGATCATGTCCAGAATGAAGGGAATTATGGCCAGGCACTGGACAAGTTTGGTAGCAACTTCATCAGCAGGGACAACCCCGATCTGGGAACCGCCTTTGTCAAGTTCTCCAGCCTCGTCAAGGAGCTGTCCGCACTTCTGAAGAACCTGGTGAGATTTTTTTAAAGGGATTGTATTAAACAGATAGTGAGAGAGGATGACAGTGAGAAATATCAATATTTATTATAAAGGCCTTCCATCCCAGTCTTTATTAGTTGAATCAGGTGTGTTAGCTACTGCTTTGACTGGAGTAAAAAATCCTACACTAACACACACACACTATTTCTTTGCAGTATCTTATCCTGTGGATAAAATAAGACATTCTTGACTTAATGAATCACCTTGTGTAATTCATTATGCAAAAAAACATCAGCTACTCTTCCTGGGGTTGTCACGGTTTCGGCCGAGGCGGCCCCTCCTTGTTCGGGCAGGTTTCGGCGGTCGTCGTCTCCGGAGTACTAGCTGCCACCGTTCTATGTTTCTTGTTTGATTGGTTTTGTCTGTTTGTCACACCTGTTTTGTGTTATGTCTCATTAAGCACCCTATTTAGTTCCTTGTTGTTAGTTAGGTGTTGTGTGTAATTGTTCCTTGTCGTGTTGCTGCGCTACCTGTATTTTGGTGCGCTATTTTGTAGCTTACCTCCTTGTTTTGTATTTAGGAGAAGATTACGCACTTGTTTAGTGCGCCCGTTTGTGTACGCCTGTGGCGCTTTTCGCCTCCGGGCTGGTTTTGGATTATTTTTGTGTGATCTACTAAAGTATTTTGTTGGACTTTACTTCTGCGTCCTGCGCCTGATTCCACACCACACCTACCTACAGCAACTCGTGACAGAATTACACACCACATATGGAATCAGCAGGAGCACCCACCGATGCCATGGAGGAGCGTCTTCGTGGTCAAGAGGATCGAATCAACCAGATCGGGCACGCCTTGGACCGCGTCATGAACACCCTCCATCGATGGGAGACCAGCGGGGTACCCACACCCCCACCTATCGCACCATCACCATTGGACAGCCCGCCCGTCCAACTACCGGAACCCAGTGGGATTCGGCTCTCGCTCCCGAGGGCGTACGACGGCACCGCTGCCGGGTGTCAGGGGTTCCTATTACAAGTGGAGCTTTACCTTGCCACTATACACCCGGCGCCCTCGGGATACGAGAGCGTTTCCGCCCTCATCTCCTGTCTCACCGGCAAGGCGTTGGAGTGGGCCAACGCCGAATGGAGGGGAATAGACGCCGCCACTGTCACCTATGCGGAGTTCTCCCGCTGCTTCCGTGCTGTCTTCGACCATCCACCAGAAGGGAAGGCGGCGGGGGAGCGTCTATTCTACCTCCGACAGGGGATGAGGAGCGCTCAAGAGTTTGCGCTGGAGTTCCGGACTCTAGCGGCAGATGCAGGGTGGAATGAGAGGGCCCTCATAGACCACTTTAGATGTGGCCTTCGGGAGGACGTCCGCAGAGAGTTAGCGTGCAGGGATACTACACTAACATTTGACCAGTTGGTGGACATGGCCATTCGGCTGGACACCCTGCTCGCGACCCGCGGACGTCCCAGGTGGGGGCCTCCCATTCCACCCTCCAGCGCCTCCGAGCCGAGCCCGATGGAGCTTGGAGGTGCTGGCGCTAGAGGGAGGAGAGGAAGGAGCCCGAGGGGGCAGTCTCCTGCACCAACTGTGGCCGCGGAGGGCACACCGCGGCTAGGTGCTGGGGAGGGTCCCCTGGTGAGGGAGATGGCAGGTCACACATTGGGGAGTCCTCCCAGGTGAGTAGGCGCCCTACTTACCCAGAGCTTTCTGTCGTACACATTACATTACCTGTTTGTTTCCCACAGGTTGCACTTCATTCCCAGCATAAGGCGCTAGTCGATTCAGGCGCAGCTGGGAATTTTGTAGATCGTAAATTCTGTGTTGAGTTAGGGATTCCCCTCCTTCCAGTCGATAAGCCCTTCCCTGTACATGCCTTAGATAGTCGTCCGTTAGGATCTGGGTTGATTAGGGAGGTCACGGCGCCACTTAGGATGATGACGCAGGGGGTCATGAGGAGACGATTCAACTCTATCTGATCGACTCTCCTGCGTATCCGGTGGTACTGGGGGCTTCCCTGGTTGATTACCCATGATCCTACGATTTCGTGGCGAGAGAAGGCTCTTAAAGGGTGGTCTGCTCAGTGTGAGGGGCTATGTCTGGGTGTTTCCGTAGGGGCGACCTCGGTGGAGAGCCCGAACCAGATGCCAGCACTGCACATTCCGCCTGAGTATGAGGATTTGGCACTCGTGTTTAGTAAGACCAGAGCGGCACGGTTGCCGCCTCATAGACAGGGGATTGTGCGATAGACCTCCAGACAGGAGCTGCGCTCCCGCGGAGCCATGTGTATCCTTTGTCACAGGAGGAGAAAAGGGCAATGGAGACTTACATTGCCGAGTCTCTGAGACAGGGATACATACGGCCCTCCACTTCTCCCGCGTCCTCGAGCTTCTTTTTGTGAAGAAAAAGGATGGAGGTTTGCGTCCGTTTATTGATTACCGCGGTCTCAATCAGGTGACTGTGAAATATAGTTATCCACTCCCGCTGATTGCGACCATGACGGAGTCATTACACGGGCACGGTTCTTCACAAAATTGGACCTCAGGAGCGCATATAACTTGGTGCGCATTAGGAGGGCGATGAGTGGAAGACAGCATTTAGTACTACCTCCGGCCATTACGAGTATCTCGTCATGCCATATGGGTTAATGAATGCTCCATCAGTCTTCCAATCGTTTGTAGATGAGATTTTCCGGGACATGCAGGCGCAGGGAGTAGTGGTGTACATAGATGACATTCTTGTGTACAGTTCTACTCGGGCCGAGCATGTAGCCCTGGTGCGCAGGGTATTGAGGAGACTGTTGGAGCATGACCTGTATGTCAAAGCCGAGAAATGTCTGTTCTTTCAGGAGTCAGTCTCCTTCTTGGGTTACCAGTTGTCTGCGTCAGGGGGTGAGAATGGAGGTGGACCGAGTGTCTGCCGTGCGTAATTGGCAAACCCCAACTACGGTTAAAGAGGTGCAGCGGTTCTTGGGTTTTGCGAATTACTACCGGAGGTTTATCCGGGGTTTTGGACAGGTGGCAGCTCCCATAACGTCTCTCCTGAAGGGGGTCCGTGCGCTTGCAGTGGTCGGCTGAGGCGGACAGGGCCTTTGGGAGACTGAAGGACCTGTTTACCTCGGCTCCGGTGCTGGCGCACCCGGATCCCGCTTTACCCTTCCAAGTAGAGGTGGACGCATCTGAGGCCGGTATCGGGGCAGTTCTTTCACAACGGTCCGGCACACCACCTAAGCTCCGCCCCTGTGCCTTTTATTCTAAGAAGCTCAGTCCGGCGGAACGGAATTATGACGTAGGGGACAGGGAGCTGTTAGCCGTAGTACAGGCCCTAAAGGTGTGGAGGCATTGGCTTGAGGGGCTCAACACCCTTTCCTCATTCTGACCGACCACCGTAACCTGGAATACATTCGGGCAGCTAGGAGACTGAATCCTCGCCAGGCTCGATGGACTATGTTTCTCGCCCGGTTTGTGTTCAAGATCACTTACATCCCTGGGTCCCAGAACGGGAAGGCAGATGCCCTGTCCCGGCGGTATGACACGGAGGAGAGGTGCGTGGAGCCCATTCCCATACTACCGGAGTCTTGTCTGGTGGCACCGGTGGTGTGGGAGGTCGATGCAGAGATCGAGCGGGCATTACGCACCGACCCTAGCCCTCCACAGTGTCCGGTGGGTCGGACCTCGTACGTCCCGCTCGAGGTCCGGGATCGGCTGATTTATTGGGCTCACACGTCACCCTCCTCTGGACATCCAGGTATTGGCCGGACAGTGCACTGCCTTAGTACGAAGTACTGGTGGCCAACGTTAGCCAGGGATGTGAGGGTTTATGTCTCCTCCTGCTCAGTGTGTGCCCAGTGTAAGGCGCCCAGACACTTGCCCAGGGGTAAATTACAACCCCTGCCCGTTCCACAACGACCCTGGTCTCACCTCTCGGTGGATTTTGTTACCGACCTTCCCTCCTCACAAGGGAATACCACCATCCTGGTCGTTGTGGATCGGTTCTCGAAGGCCTGTCGTCTCCTTCCCATGCCGGGTCTTCCTACTGCCCTACAGACCGCTGAGGCTCTATTTACTCACGGGGTACCCAAGGATATAGTGTCCGATCGAGGCCCCCAGTTTACCTCCAGAGTCTGGAGAGCCTTTATGGAACGGTTGGGGGTCTCGGTGAGCCTTACCTCGGGTTACCACCCGGAGAGTAATGGGCAGGTCGAACGAGTCAACCAGGATGTGGGTAGGTTTCTGAGGTCATATTGTCAGGGCCGGCCGGAGGAGTGGGCGAGATATGTGCCCTGGGCCGAGATGGCACAGAACTCTCTCCGCCACTCCTCCACTAGACTAACCCCTTTCCAGTGTGTGTTAGGGTACCAGCCGGTTCTGGCACCTTGGCATGAGAGCCAGATCGAGGCCCCTGCTGTGGATGAGTGGGTGCGGCGCTCGGAGGAGACGTGGAACGCTGCACACGTCCATCTGCAGCGAGCCATCCGTCGACAGAAGACGAGCGCCGACCTACACCGCAGTGAGGGGCCAGTGTACGCACCTGGAGATCGAGTCTGGCTCTCAACCAGAAACCTGCCCCTCCGCCTGCCCTGCCGGAAGCTGGGTCGGCGGTTTGTGGGGCCTTTTAAAGTCCTGAGGAGATTGAACGAGGTGTGTTACAGGTTACAACTGCCCATTGATTACAAGAATATTAACCCCTCGTTCCATGTGTCTCTCCTCAGGCCGGTGGTAGCTGGTCCACTCCAGGACTTTGAGATTGAGGAGACTCCTCCGCCCCGTTGGACATCGAGGGGCTCCGGCGTACACTGTTCGGACCATCCTGGATTCGAGACGCCGGATGGGGGGTCTCCAATATCTCGTGGAGTGGGAGGGGTACGGTCCGGAGGAGCGGTGCTGGGTGCCGAGGAGGGACATTCTGGATCCGTCCCTGCTGACCGAATTCCATCGTGGTCATCCTACGCGCCCTGCTCCGCGTCCTCCTGGTCGTCCCCGAGGCCGGGGGCGGCGCACGGCTGGAGCCGCACGTCAAGGGGGGGGTACTGTCACGGTTTCGCCGAGGCGGCCCCTCCTCCTTGTTCGGGCAGGTTTCGGCGGTCGTCGTCTCCGGAGTACTAGCTGCCACCGTTCTATGTTTCTTGTTTGATTGGTTTTGTCTGTTTGTCACACCTGTTTTGTGTTATGTCTCATTAAGCACCCTATTTAGTTCCTTGTTGTTAGTTAGGTGTTGTGTGTAATTGTTCCTTGTCGTGTTGCTGCGCTACCTGTATTTTGGTGCGCTATTTTGTAGCTTACCTCCTTGTTTTGTATTTAGGAGAAGATTACGCACTTGTTTAGTGCGCCCGTTTGTGTACGCCTGTGCGCGCTTTTCTCGCCTCCGGGCTGGTTTTGGATTATTTTTGTGTGATCTACTAAAGTATTTTGTTGGACTTTACTTCTGCGTCCTGCGCCTGATTCCACACCACACCTACCTACAGCAACTCGTGACAGGGGTCGGCAAAAAAACACAAAACATGACAAGTAACAAAACACTGATAGACAGTTACATTAGTTGTTGTTTAATCTGTTTTTAAAGGTAATTTTGCTGTTTGAATGAGTAATTGGAAATGGAAGGGAGTTCCATGCAATCATGGCTCTGTATAAAACTGTGCGTTGCCGTGAATTCGTTTTGGACTTGGGGACTGTGAAAAGACCCCTGGTGGCATGTATTGTGGGGTGTGTATGGGTGTCTGAGCTGAATGTTATTTGATTATGCAGACAATCTGGAATTTTTGTTTCATAAAAACTAGAAGAGACGTAGTTCATCTCTCGTCAACCCTCAAACAGGAAAGACTGGTATGCATGTTGTTGATGTTATTTCTGTATTTGCAGTTAATGGCAAGGCATGCAGCTCTGTTTTGAGCCAGCTGTAGCTTTACTAGGTATTTTTGTGCTGCACTTGACCATATTACCGGACAGTAATCAAGATGGGACAAGACCAGAGCCTGAACGACTAGTACAGTTGATTTTTTTGTGTGTCAAAAATGTTTTTATTACAGACACCCCTCCCCAACTTCACAACAACTTTGTCAATATGACTTGACCTTGATAATTGACCATCCAATGTTATACTGTACCTAGGAGTTGTGGAGTGGTTGAACTTGCTCAATGGTCACACCCTTTATGCACAACTCCAGTTGAGGTTTAGGTCTTTGAGAATGTTTTGAACCAAGTACAACGCTTTTCGTTTTAGATGTTTTTAAGACCAGTTTATTATTAATCACCCATTCTGATACTCTGTAACTCCTTATTTAACATTTTAGTGAGCTCTCCGGCTTTGGGCGCTGACATGTAGAGTGTGGAGTCATCTGCATACATAGTCATTCTAGTTTCGTGTAAGACCAGTGGCAAATCAATGGTTAAAATAGAGATGAGTAACGTCTCAAGATAACTGCCCTGAGGGACATCGCACTGTACATATCTGATGTTAGAGAAGCTTCCATTGAATAACACTCTCTGGGTTCTATTGGATAAATAACTCTCCAACCATGTCATGGCAGGTAATGTAAAGCCATAGCAAGTGAGTTTTTTCAATAACAATTTATGATCAGTAACATCAAAGGCTGCACTGAAATCTAACAATACAGCTCCAACTATCATCTTATTATCAATTTCTTTTAACCAATCATCAGTCATCTAAGTCAGTGCAGTACAAGTTGAGTGCCCTGAAATTCAGTGGTTAGCTTGTTCTCTGAAAAATAGCATTGTATTTGGTCAAACACGATCCTCTCTATCAGTTTACTAAGAACAGGCAGCAGACTGATTGTGCAGCTGTTAGAGCCAGCAATTGGTGCTTTACTATTTTAAGGCAGTGGAATTACTTTAGCTTCCTTCCACTCCTGTGGACACACTCCTTTAGGCTTTGGTTAAATAAATATCAAATAGGGGTGGCAATACAGTCTGTTACCATTCTCAATAGTTTCCCATCAATTGGTATTAGGGCTGTCCCCGAAAGTCGTCTGTTCTTTCGACCAATTGATTGGTTGACATTTTTTTACGTGTATTTTTCCATATATAGACCCACCCTATGTTTTTTAATAAAATAAAATGATATGCACTGAGCTTGTCTAATGCTTTAAGCACACAGTTTGATGAAATAAGACACAAATGACTCTAGGGAGCCTGAGATCAAGATAACCAGAAGACCCGACCATACTCCTCCCGCCGCTACGCTCTTGAAGTTGCCGGTAATAGGCTACATCAGGGGTCGGCAACCTTTTTCATGTGAAATGCCAATTTATCTTACCATTTCTACCGGTCTGCGTGTCAGTTATGGTTTTCATATGCACATTTTCGTGGAACATCTTAATTTAATTTATAATAACGTATCTCAAAATCATTGTCATGTGGTTAATCAAAATTCAATCTAAATCTAAATGTAAAATCTATTGCCATTGCCAACTATGTAAAAATAGCCTACATAAAGCCAACAAATTAGAACATTGCAGCCTGCAGGTAGAAAATATCCTGATGACAATAAACATCATATAAATCACATTGGCTACGCATGGCCTGTCTGCTACAAACTTGCAACATTGCATAAAATATTCTGGGCCCTCAGAGTTTCCCGCACCAGTGAGCTCCGGATAGACACAACTGTAGGCTATTTGCCCAAGGGATGAGAAGTAAATCAGGTAGGCCTATTTTATGATGTTTCCACTGGATCAGGGCATGACATTTTCCTCGAAAGGGAGAGAGGTGGAAAGAGTTTTCAAATACATTGAGGATCTATTTTCATTCTCAATGGATGTAAAAACAGACTTTGTTTACTTGCTGTTTGAGGTGAATAAAAATTACTTTGAGATGTTCCACAGCTCATTAGTGGTGGTGAGTTAAGACAATCAGAAATACTATCAGATCTCCAAATGGGCACATTTATAGGCCTACATTTGTGTGCAGGCCAGGCAGCCTTGGCCTACTTCTATGCATAATCAGGTGACAGGAGGGCTCCAACCAAAAGACAATGATAAATTGACAATGGAATGAAATAAACCAAAACTTGTTTCTCACAAGTGTAGCATAGGTTGTGCATTCTGCAAATAACGTGTCCACTCCGACAATGAAAATGGTAAAAGACTGCAATAATAATATATTGAATGCATTAACAGAAATGACCGTAACCAAACAAACATTGTAGATTAGAAATTATGGGAATTAACGTCAAACGTAGTACTGGTGATATACACTGAGTGTACAAAACATTAAGAACACCTTCACACCCTCCCCTCCTTTTGTCCCTCAGAACAGCCTCAATTCGTTAGGGTGTGGACTCTACAAGGTGTCGAAAGCATTACACAGGGATGCTGGCCCATGTTGACTCCAATGCTTCCCACGGTTGTGTCAAGTTGGCTGGTGGAGCATTCTTGATACACACGGGAAACTGTTGAGCGTGAAAACCTACTACCTTAACCCCGTTCAAAGGCAGTTAAATATTTTGTCTTGCCCATTCACCCTCTGAATGGCACACATACACAATCCATGTCTCTATTGTCTCGAGGCTTAAAAATCCTTCTTTAACCTGTCTCCTCCCCTTCATCTACACCGCATGTGTCAAACTCATTCCACGGCGGGCCGAGTGTCTGCAGGTTTTCACTCCACCCTTGTACTTGATTGATGAATTAAGGTCACTAATTAGTAAGGAACTCCCCTCACCTGGTTGTCTAGGTCTTAATTGAAAGGAAAAACCAAAAACTTGCAGACACTCGGCCCTCCATGGAATTGAGTTTGACACCCCTGATCTACACTTATTGAAGTGGATTTAACAAGTGACATCAATAAGGGATCATAGGAATAAGATCATCCACATGTATTGATCACATTTTTACTAATACTGTAGAACTTTGTTCTAAAGCTGTATCCGTACCCATTGGATGCAGTGATCACAGTATAGTGGCTATATACAGGAAAGCCAAAGTTCCAAAAGCTGGGCCTGAAATTGTGTATAAGAGATCATACAAAGGATTTTGCTGTGACTCTTATGTGGATGATGTAAAACATATTGCTTCTTCCAATTATTGATCAACATGCACCTGTTAAGAAACTGACTGTTAGAACTGTTAAGGCTCCATGGATTGATGAGGAATTGAAAAACTGTATGGTTGAAAGAGATTGGGCAAAAGGAGTGGCTAATAAGTCTGGCTGCACATCTGACTGGCTGACTTACTGCAAATTAAGAAATGATGTGACTAAACTCAACAAAAAGAAGAAGAAACTGTATTATGAAGCCAAGATCAATGATATAAAGAATAATGGAAAAAAAAACATTGGAGTACTTTTATAGAAATTATGGACAGAAAGACATTCAACTCCATCTTTCATTGAATCAGTTGGCTTATTCATCACAAACGATTTGATGTTGCCAATTATTATCATTGGCAAAGTTGGCAAACGTTGGCAGGAACAGTGAGCCATCATACTCATGTATAAAAAAAAAAATCATAATGAAAGAAAAGCATTGCAAGTTTGAATTTTGTAAAGTTAGTGTGGGAGAGGTGGAAAAATAATTGTTATCGATCGTTAATGACAAACCTCCTGGCATTGACAACTTACTGTTTCTAACAGCAGACCTATCAGCTTGCTGCCAGCTCTTAGCAAACTGTTGGAAGAAATTGTGTTTGACCAAATACAATGCTACTTCTCTGTAAACAAATTAACTACAGACTTTCAGCATGCTTATAGAGAAGGGCATTCAACATGTACTGCACTGACACAAATTACTGTTGATTGGTTGAAAGATATTGATAAATCAAATTGTATTTGTCACATGCGCCGAATACAACAGGTGTAGACCTTACCGTGAAATGCTTACTTACAAGCCCTTAGCTAACAATGCAGTTTTAAGGAAAATAAGAGTTAAATGAAAATATTTACTAAATAAACTAAAATTAAAAAAGGTAACACAATAAAATAGTAAATAATGGCTATTTCTCAGAAAGTTTTAAACTGTCAAGAGAAGTAAAACAAGGTTGTCCACTATCGGCATATCTATTTATTATGGTCATCGAAATGTTAGCTATTAACATCAGATCAAACAATAATATCAAGGGATTAGAAATCCAGGGCTTAAAAACAAAGGTGTCATTGTACGCTGATGATTCATGTTTTCTTTTAAATCCACAGCCTCATGGAGGATCTAGATACATTTTCTAACCTCTCTGGATTAACACCAAATTATGATAAATGTACTATATTACGCATTGGATCACTACAAAATACAATGTTTACATTACCATGTAGTTTACCAATAAAATGGTCTGATGGTGATGTGGATATATTCGGAATACATATCCCAAATGAAATAAATGATCTCACTCCAATGAATTTTTATTGAAAGTTAGCAAAAATAGATAAGATCTTGCTACCATAAAAAGGTAAATACCTGTCTATTTGTGGAAAAATCACACAGATTAACTCTTTAGTATTATCCCAGTTTACCTATTTGCTTATGGTCTTGCCTACGCCTAGCGAACAGTTTTTTAAATGAAATGAGAAAAAAATATTCAATTTTATTTGGAACGGCAAGCCAGACAAAATTAAACGGGCCTATTTATATAATGAATATGAATTCGGAGTACATAAATTATTAAATATTAAAGCATTAGACCTACAGTTGAAGTCGGATGTTTGACCTTAGCCAAATACATTTAAACTCAGTTTTTCACAATTCCTGACATTTAATCCTAGTAAAAATTCCCTGTCTTAGGTCAGTTAGGATCCCACTTTATTTTAAGAATGTGAAATGTCAGAATAATAGTTGAGAGAATGATTTATTTCAGCTTTTATTTATTTCATCACATTCCCAGGGGGTCAGACATTTACATACACTCAATTAGTATTTGGTAGCATTGCCTTTAAATTGTTTAATTCGGTCAAACGTTTCGGGTAGCCTTCCACAAGCTTCCCACAATAGTCAGAAGTTTACATACACTTAGGTTGGAGTCATTAAAACTAGTTTTTCAACCCCTCCTCAAATTTCTTGTTAACAAACTATAGTTTTGGCAGGTCGGTTAGGACATCTACTTTGTGCATGACACAAGTAATTTTTCCACAATTGTTTACAGACAGATAATTTCACTTATAATTCACTGTATCACAATTCCAGTGGGTCAGATGTTTACAGTGGGGAAAAAAAGTATTTAGTCAGCCACCAATTGTGCAAGTTCTCCCACTTAAAAAGATGAGAGAGGCCTGTAATAATAAACGAAGGAGTGGCTTCGTAAGAAGCATTTCAAGGTCCTGGAGTGGCCTAGCCAGTCTCCAGATCTCAACCCCATAGAAAATCTTTGGAGGGAGTAGAAAGTCCGTGTTGCCCAGCGACAGCCCCAAAACATCACTGCTCTAGAGGAGATCTGCATGGAGGAATGGGCCAAAATACCAGCAACAGTGTGTGAAAACCTTGTGAAGACTTACAGAAAACGTTTGAACTGTGTCATTGCCAACAAAGGGTATATAACACAGTATTGAGAAACTTTTGTTATTGACCAAATACTTATTTTCCACCATAATTTGCAAATAAATTCATTAAAAATCCTACAATGTGATTTTCTGGATTTTTTTTCTCATTTTGTCTGTCATAGTTGATGTGTACCTATGATGAAAATTACAGGCCTCTCTCATCTTTTTACGTGGGAGAACTTGCACAATTGGTGGCTGACTAAATACTTTTTTTCCCCACTGTACATACTCTAAGTTGACTGTGCCTTTAAATATTTCGGAAAATTCTAGAAAATAATGTAATGTCTTTAGAAGCTTCTGATAGGCTAATTGACATCATTTGAGTCAATTGGAGGTGTACCTGTGGATATATTTCAAGGCCTACCTTCAAAGTCAGTGCCTCTTTGCTTGACATCATGGGAACATCAAAATAAATCAGCCGTCATAACGCTCAGGAAGCAGACGCGTTCTGTCTCCTAGAGATGAACGTACTTTGGTGCGAAAGTGCAAATCAATCCCAGAACAACAGCAAAGGACCTTGTGAATAAAAGCTGAAAT
Source organism: Coregonus clupeaformis (assembly GCF_020615455.1). NCBI lineage: Eukaryota > Metazoa > Chordata > Actinopteri > Salmoniformes > Salmonidae > Coregonus > Coregonus clupeaformis. Next base: position 3,068,999 of record NC_059209.1, read on the forward strand.
AAATCATTCTCTCTACTATTATTCTGACATTTCACATTCTTAAAATAAAGTGGTGATCCTAACTGACCTAAGACAGGGAATTTTTACTAGGATTAAATCTCAGGAATTGTGAAAAACTGAGTTTAAATGTATTTGGCTAAGGTGTATGTGAACTTCCTACTTCAAATGTAGGTTATACACCAAGTACTACAGTGAGGGAAAAAAGTATTTGATTCCCTGCTTATTTTGTACGTTTGCCCACTGAAAAAGAAATGATCAGTTTATAATTTTAATGGTAGGTTTATTTGAACAGTGAGAGACAGAATAACAACAAAAAAATCCAGAAAAGGCATGTAAAAAATGTTATAAATTTATTTGCATTTTAATGAGGGAAATAAGTATTTGACCCCCTCTCAATCAGAAAGATTTCTGGCTCCCAGGTGTCTTTTATACAGGTAACGAGCTGAGATTAGGAGCACACTCTTAAAGGGAGTGCTCCTAATCTCAGTTTGTTACCTGTATAAAAGACACATGTCCGCAAAAGCAATCAATCAATCAGATTCCAAACTCTCCACCATGGCCAAGACCAAAGAGCTCTCCAAGGATGTCAGGTACAAGATTGTAGACCTACACAAGGCCGGAATGGGCTACAAGACCATCACCAAGCAGCTTGGTGAAAGGTGACAACAGTTGGTGCGATTATTCGCAAATGGAAGAAACACAAAAGAACTGTCAATCTCCCTCGGCCTGGGGCTCCATGCAAGATCTCACCTCGTGGAGTTGCAATGATCATGAGAACGGTGAGGAATCAGCCCAGAACTACATTTACATTTACATTTACGTCATTTAGCAGACGTTCTTATCCAGAGCGACTTACAAATTGGTGCATTCACCTTATAGCCAGTGGGATAACCACTTTACAATATGTATATTTTTTTGGGGGGTGGGGATTGTGGGGTTGAAGGATTACCTTATCCTATCCCAGGTATTCCTTAAATAGGTGCGGTTTCAAGTTTCTCCGGAAGTTGGTGAGTGACTCCGCTATCCTGGCGTCTTGAGGGAGCTTGTTCCACCAACAGCGAACAGTTTTGACTGGGCTGAGCGGGAACTGTGCTTCCGCAGAGGTAGGGGGGCCAGCAGGCCAGAGGTGGACGAACGCAATGCCCTCGTTTGGGTGTAGGGACTGATCAGAGCCAAGTGACTTGGTGTATAGCGAGAATAGGAGAGGGCCTAGAACTGAGCCCTGGGGGACACCAGTGGTGAGAGCACGTGGTGCGGAGACAGATTCTCGCCACGCCACCTGGTAGGAGCGACCTGTCAGGTAGGACGCAATCCAAGAGTGAGCCGCGCCGGAGATGCTCAGCTCGGAGAGGGTGGAGAGGAGGATCTGATGGTTCACAGTATCAAAGGCAGCAGACAGGTCTAGAAGGACAAGAGCAGAGGAGAGAGAGTTAGCTTTAGCAATGCGGAGAGCCTCCGTGACACAGAGAAGAGCAGTCTCAGTTGAATGACCAGTCTTGAAACCTGACTGGTTTGGATCAAGAAGGTCATTCTGAGAGAGATAGCAAGAGAGTTGGCTAAAGACGGCACGCTCAAGAGTTTTGGAGAGAAAAGAAAGAAGGGATACTGGTCTGTAGTTGTTGACATCAGAGGGATCGAGTGTTGGTTTTTTGAGAAGGGGTGCAACTCTCGCTCTCTTGAAGACAGAAGGGACATAACTACACAGGAGGATCTTGTCAATGATCTCAAGGCAGCTGGGACCATAGTCCCGAGTGGCGCAGTGGTCTAAGGCACTGCATCGCAGTGCTAGCTGTGCCACTAGAGATCCTGGTTCGTATCCAGGCTCTGTCGTGGCCGGCCGCGACCAGGAGACCCATGGGGCGGCGCACAATTGGCCCAGCGTCGTCCAGGGTAGGGGAGGGAATGACCGGCAGGGATATAGCTCAGTTGGTAGAGCATGGCGTTTGCAACGCCAGGGTTGTGGGTTCGTTTCCCACGGGGTGCCAGTATAAAAAATAATGTATGCACTCACTAACTGTAAGTCGCTCTGGATAAGAGCGTCTGCTAAATGACTAAAATGTAATAGTCAAAAAGAAAACAATTGGCAACACACTACGCCGTGAAGGACTGAAATCCTGCTGCGCCCGCAAGGTCCCCCTGCTCAAGAAAGCACATATACAGTCCCGTCTGAAGTTTGCAAATGAACATCTGAATGATTCAGAGGAGAACTGGGTGAAAGTGTTGTGGTCAGATGAGACCAAAATCGAGCTCTTTGGCATCAACTCAACTCGCTGTGTTTGGAGGAGGAGGAATGCTGCCTATGACCCCAAGAACACCATCCCCGCCGTCAAACATGGAGGTGGAAACATTATGCTTTGGGGGTGTTTTTTCTGCTAAGGGGACAAGACAACTTCACCGCATCAAAGGGACGATAGACGGGGCCATGTACTGTCAAATATTGGGTGAGAACCTCCTTCCCTCAGCCAGGACATTGCAAATGGGTCGTGAATGGGTATTCCAGCATGACAATGACCCAAAACACACGGCCAAGGCAACAAAGGAGTGGCTCAAGAAGAAGCACATTAAGGTCCTGGAGTGGCCTAGCCAGTCTCCAGACCTTAATCCCATAGAACATCTGTGGAGGGAGCTGAAGGTTTGAGTTGCCAAATGTCAGGCTCGAAACCTTAATGACTTGGAGAAGATCTGCAAAGAGGAGTGAGACAAAATCCCTTCTGAGATGTGTGCAAACCTGGTGGCCAACTGCAAGAAACGTCTGACCTCTGTGATTGCCAACAAGCGTTTTGCCACCAAGTACTACAGTGAGGGAAAATATTATTTGATCCCCTGCTGATTTTGTACGTTTGCCCACTGACAAAGAATTGATCAGTCTATAATTTTAATGGTAGGTTTATTTGAACAGTGAGAGACAGAATAACAACAAAAAAAACAGAAAAACACAAAAATGTTATAAATTTATTTGCATTTTAATGAGGGAAATAAGTATTTGACCCCTCTGCAAAACATGACTTAGTACTTGGTGGCAAAACCCTTGTTGGCAATCACAGAGGTCAGACGTTTCTTGTAGTTGGCCACCAGGTTTGCACACATCTCAGGAGGGATTTTGTCCCACTCCTCTTTGCAGATCTTCTCCAAGTCATTAAGGTTTCCATGAAATGTATATAGTATGTATAAGCTGGAAGTAGAGGCCTAAGCGTTGTTGATCACTAGTTTACTCCAATTAGTGAAGGGGTGGTGGGGTTGGAAAGTAATAAAGGGAAATATATATTTTTAAAGGATATGTGTATATACAGTGGGGAGAACAAGTATTTGATACACTGCCGATTTTGCAGGTTTTCCTACTTACAAAGCATGTAGAGGTCTGTAATTTTTATCATAGGTACACTTCAACTGTGAGAGACGCAATCTAAAACAAAAATCCAGAAAATCACATTGTATGATTTTTAAATAATTAATTTGCATTTTATTGCATGACATAAGTATTTGATACATCAGAAACGCAGAACTTAATATTTGGTACAGAAACCTTTGTTTGCAATTACAGAGATCATACGTTTCCTGTAGGTCTTGACCAGGCTTGCACACACTGCAGCAGGGATTTTGGCCCACTCCTCCATACAGACCTTCTCCAGATCCTTCAGGTTTCGGGGCTGTCGCTGGGCAATCCGGACTTTCAGCTCCCTCCAAAGATTTTCTATTGGGTTCAGGTCCGGAGACTGGCTAGGCCACTCCATGACCTTGAGATGCTTCTTACGGAGCCACTCCTTAGTTGCCCTGGCTGTGTGTTTCGGGTTGTTGTCATGCTGGAAGACCCAGCCACGACCCATCTTCAATGCTCTTACTGAGGGAAGGAGGTTGTTGGCCAAGATCTCGCGATACATGGCCCCATCCATCCTCCCTTGAATACGGTGCAGTCGTCCTGTCCCCTTTGCAGAAAAGCATCCCCAAAGAATGATGTTTCCACCTCCATGCTTCACGGTTGGGATGGTGTTCTTGGGGTTGTACTCATCCTTCTTCTTCCTCTAAACACGGCGAGTGGAGTTTAGACCAAAAAGCTCAATTTTTGTCTCATCAGATCACATGACCTTCTCCCATTCCTCCTCTGGATCATCCAGATGGTCATTGGCAATCTTCAGACGGGCCTGGACATGCGCTGGCTTGAGCAGGGGGACCTTGAGTGCGCTGCAGGATTTTAATCCATGATGGCGTAGTGTGTTACTAATGGTTTTCTTTGAGACTGTGGTCCCAGCTCTCTTCAGGTCATTGACCAGGTCCTGCCGTGTAGTTCTGGGCTGATCCCTCACCTTCCTCATGATCATTGATGCCCCACGATGTGAGATATTGCATGGAGCCCCAGACCGAGGGTGATTGACCGTCATCTTGAACTTCTTCCATTTTCTAATAATTGCGCCAACAGTTGTTGCCTTCTCACCAAGCTGCTTGCCTATTGTCCTGTAGCCCATCCCAGTCTTGCAGGTCTACAATTTTATCCCTGATGTCCTTACACAGCTCTCTGGTCTTGGCCATTGTGGAGAGGTTGGAGTCTGATTGATTGAGTGTGTGGACAGGTGTCTTTTATACAGGTAACAAGTTCAAACAGGTGCAGTTAATGCAGGTAATGAGTGGAGAACAGGAGGGCTTCTTAAAGAAAAACTAACAGGTCTTTGAGAGCCGGAATTCTTACTGGTTGGTAGGTGATCAAATACTTATGTCATGCAATAAAATGCAAATTAATTACTTAAAAATCATACAATGTGATTTTCTGGATTTTTGTTTAAGATTCCATCTCTCACAGTTGAAGTGTACCTATGATAAAAATTACAGACCTCTACATGGTTTGTAAGTAGGAAAACATTGTGTATCAAATACTTGTTCTCCCCACTGTATATGCATTTGCATTTATATGCATGTATGTGTACATGTATGTATGTATGTATGTATGTATGTATGTATGTATGTATATATATATAACAAAATATATATATATATATACAGTGGCGGCTCCTGAAAAAATTCTCAGGGGGGGCAATTTTTCTGATGATTTAGGTGACCTACACACATTTTAAAAAAGATATGTCCAGCAACAACATGAAGACAGGGGCAGCATATAAGTCAATACCAGAAGCATTTATTGACTGATCTCAAAAGTGTTGGCTTACCAGGGTTGGTGGAGCCCTCAGTTTCATCTTTGCCTCGCAAAGCTAACTCAAACACTCCGCAAAACTTCACACACTGGATTAGCCGGCTGAGGATGTGGCGGTTCTTGCTAATGTCGTAGTAAATATATTTGTTATAGTGAATATGGAATATGATATGTTGAGTAAAATGTTGTGCTAAGATCTATTTAGGTCAGGAGCTGGTTATAAGTTCTGTTCCTATCCAATAACAATGGACAAAAGGGTCCTATCTTGTCAGCCTTGTCAGTTTCAGTTCTCCAGTAAACTTGTGATTATCAACACTAACCTCATCGTTGTGGCGGCGGACAGCTAGCCTGTATCCCTCATCCAGTTGAGTGGGAATGTTCACTCTCCCCAAAGCAGACAATCTCAAACAGCTATCCATGTGGGTCTTTGACAGCTCATGTTTCTTAATCTTTCCTGAAAGATGGTGCATGTCCGTTACACACCAGTCGCTGTCCAAGCGGTGCTGTCTGCCGTGCCGCCTTCAGGGTGAAAGAGTAAGCAGGGGGTAGCAGAAGACTGCATTAGCTACATCGCAGCCTGCTAGCCAGGTTTTTCGTTCGTACCAATTTTTTGGAAAATCCTCGGGTGTAGGACTTCCCCCCTTTAGTAGAAACCTGTTGAATTATTAAATTTGGTCTGGGAGGTCCTAATTGTTTCGTTGCCAATTTATCTTCATTTGTTCGCCGACAAAAAGGAACTTCTTTCAAAGACACAATCGAGTTGCACTGAAGCCTAGCCATTTTGATAGAAGTAGTGAATTGATTGACGCTGCTACCCGCTCTTTTCTTAGTTACGTTCATGGTTATATGTTACGTATGACGAAAGCGCGTAAGTGCAAGCCCTCAGAAACCCATAGAGATTGTATTGAAAGCTCTGATATTTGAAAAAAATAGATTTTACATGGGAGTCTATGACAGACTTCTGGGCGATTTTCAACCTGACTGAAATCGCCCCAAAAGGGGGGGGCATTTGAAGCACGACTTTAGCCTGATTGGACATTTAGTGGCACTGTGGCAGATCAGACGTCTAGATTACAACACTGATAACTACTGTTGCCGTGATATAATTGATTAGAAAAAAAATCACTTCCTTTTCCCGTTTGGCAGTGCGTCGCCCATATCGCCCTATTGAACACACCGCCCCTGTATATATATGAAAGAATGAAAGAAATACAAATAAATAAAAAGAACAACTAAAAAACACAATAAAACTATAACGAGGCTATATAAAGGGGTGTACCAGTACCGAGTCAATGTGCTGGGGTATAAGGTTAGTCGAGGTAATATGTACATGTAGGTAGGGGTAAAGTGACTATGCATAGATAATAAACAGCCAGTAGCAGCAGCATAAAAAAGAGGGGGATCAATGCAAATAGTCCGGGTTGCCATTTGATTAACTGTTCAGCAGTCTTATGGCTTGGGGGTAGAAGCTGTTAAGGAGCCTTTTGGACCTAGACTTGGCCCTCCGGTACCGCTTGCCGTTTGGTAGCAGAGAGAACAGTCAATGACTAGGGTGGCTGGAGTCTTTGACAATTTTTAGGGCCTTCCTCTGACACCGCCTGGTATAGAGGTCCTGGATGGCAGGAAGCTTGGCCCCAGTGTTGTACTGGGCCTTACGCACTACACTCTGTAGTGCCTTGCGGTCGGATAAGAAGATTGTGGGAGCTGTAATGTTAGATTTCAGTGCAGCCTTTGATATTATTGACCATAACCTATTGTTGAGAGAACGTATTTTTTATGGCTTTTCAACCTCTGCCATATCGTGGATTCAGAGCTACAGTGGCTTGCGAAAATATTCACCCCCCTTGGCATTTTTCCTATTTTGTTGCCTTACAACCTGGATTTTTTGTGGAACAAACAAGACATAAGACAAAAAAACCCAGAAAACTTAAGCGTGCATAACTATTCACCCCCCCAAAGTCAATCCTTTGTAGAGCCACCTTTTTCAGCAATTACAGCTGCAAGTCTCTTGGTGTATGTCTCTATAAGCTTGGCACATCTAGCCACTGGGATTGTTGCCCATTCTTCAAGGCAAAACTGCTCCAGCTCCTTCAAGTTGGATGGGTTCCGCTGGTGTACAGCAATCTTTTAAGTCATACCACAGATTCTCAATTGGATTGAGGTCCTGGCTTTGACTAGGCCATTCCAAGACATTTCAATGTTTCCCCTTAAACCACTTGAGTGTTGCTTTAGCAGTATGCTTAGGGTCATTGTCCTGCTGGAAGGTGAACCTCCGTCCCAGTCTCAAATCTCTGGAAGACTGAAACAGGTATCCCTCAAGAATGTCCCTGTATTTAGCACCATCCATCATTCCTTCAATTCTGACCAGTTTCCCAGTCGCTGCTGATGAAAAACATCCCCACAGCATGGATGCTGCCACCACCATGCTTCACTGTGGGGATGGTGTTCTCGGGGTGATGAGCAGTGTTGGGTTTGCGCCAGAAATTGAGATGGCCAAAAAGCTCAATTTTAGCCTCATCTGACCAGAGTACCTTCTTCCATATGTTTGGGGACTCTCCCACATGCCTTTTGGCGAACACCAAACGTGTTTGCTTATTTTTTTCTTTAAGCAATGGCTATTTTCTGACCACTCTTCCGTAAAGCCCAGCTCTGTGGAGTGTACGGCTTAAAGTGGTCCTATGGACAGATACTCCAATCTCCGCTGTGGAGCTTTGCAGCTCCTTCAGGGTTATCTTTGGTCTCTTTGTTGCTTCTCTGATTAATGCCCTCCTTGCCTGGTCCATTCGTTTTTTGGTGGGCGGCCCTCTTTTGGCAGGTTTGTTGTGGTGCCATATACTTGGTGTTACCTTACATTGTAAACTGTCATTGTCAAAACATATAGATTCAATGGTTGTAAAGATTGGGAGAGGTCAGTCCGTAATAAAGATATGCTCTGCTTTTTTGACACCACACTCCAGAAAGCAAGTCCTTCAGGCTCTAGTTTTATCTTATCTTGATTATTGTCCAGTCATATGGTCAATCAATTACAATGATATATTTTACTTTATAAGGACTGAATGCTACGTTAATGCTACCAAGCTTGCTAGGACAGAACAGATCAGATCAATTAGCACTGAGTTGTGAAGTGAGATGTGTCAAAGCCCTTGAGCCCAACATTGGCAGGAGAGTTTCACAGCCCCCCCCCACCCAAATGCAGAGGCCTTTGAAGCCCCCTCCATCTGTGCAGAGGTCATTACAATACAGTACTCCCTGGATTCATCTCTGTTTTGAAATGATATGCAGCCAGGACATTTCAATTGTAAATTACCTCAATAAGAAACAATATTGTTGCTTTGATCACATCAGAAGATATCCTCCTCTCAATCTCCAAAATACAACAGCCACAGGACAACTTTGTTTGGACATCGTGAAGGACCATTCGCCGAAACTGAAGAGATATATATAGCTAGCTAACGACCTCCTTTTCCACGTGGGAAAAAAACGGTGGGCAGAGACTTGCTAGCTGGGATTTTCTACAAGGAATCTGCCTCCCGAAAAAGTTTCTCCCAAGTGGGTGTGACACCTACTCCCGTTGCCTGCTGCACTGCAGCTTTGATTCTACCTGCCGATCTGTTCACCATCTGCCCGGCCTGTCTCCCCCTGTCTGGTACAGGTACCCCCGCCACACTCCCTCCTCTCTCCGAGCTTTCGCTCACCTCCAGCACACACGCACTGTAGGGGCGAGTGACTCTGAACTTACAATGGCTAGTTATATTTTTTTCTTGTGCTTTATGCTATTTGCCTCATGACTCCTGTTTGCTTTGTTGACTATGAATTTGCTTGTTTTCCCAACCGTGGGACAGACTGTTTGTTCCCACACTCGGGACTCTGACTCTCTATTTGTTACACAGACTATTGGCCTCCCATCCTATTCTAACCACCTCTCGCCGGCTTTGTATTCATGTTACCTGATGAAATTGCTGTACAATATGATCTTGTTGCCATCTAATGCACATTCAAATGTCTCTGCCGTGCCCTGATTGTATTACTGCTGATGATATCTGGAAATGTGCATGTACACCCTGGCCCATCTACTGTTGCTAGCCCCAATTATGACTTGTGCTCTGATATCTGCTTCACTGATTTCTAATCTCATAAAAGCCTGGGTTTTCTGCAAGTTAACACTAGAAGCTTATTACCTAAAACTGATCAATTGAAAGTGTGGGTTCACAGCTCCAATCCAGATGTGTTGGTCATTACTGAGACGTGGTTAAGAAAGAGTGTTTTCAACACTGATCTTAACCTTTCTGGTTATAACCTTTTTCGGCAAGACAGATCTTCCAAAGGTTGTGGAGTGGCAATCTTTACCAAGGAACACCTTCAGTGCTCAGTTGTCTCCACCAAGTCTGTCCCCAAACAATTTGATTTGCTGGTTTTAAGCATTACGCTTCCAAATAGTTATTTGTTGACTGTTGCTGGGTGTTATCGTCCACCATCAGCACCGGCCTGTACCCTAAATGCCCTAAGCTCTCTCCAGGCCCCTTACACTAAGTCTGAATTTGTCCTGCTAGGTGACCTAAACTGGGACATGCTTAAACCACCTGACCAAGTCCTAAAGCAATGGGACTCCCTAAATCTTTCTCAGATTATTACCAATCCCAAAAGGCATGACTCCAAACACACAGAAAAGGCTACTCTCCTTGATGTTATCCTCACAAATAATCCTGATAGGTATCAGTCTGGTGTTTTCTGTAATGACCTTAGTGATCACTGTTTTACAGCCTGTGTTCGTAATTTTTTTAAATTTTTAGTCATTTAGCAGACGCTCTTATCCAGAGCGACTTACAGTTAGTGAGTGCATACATTATTTTTATTTTTAAATTATTTTTATTTTAATACTGGCCCCCCGTGGGAATCGAACCCACAACACTGGCGTTGCAAACACCATGCTCTACCAACTGGCTGCTCAGTTAAACAACCTGTCCTGATTTGCAAAACAGGTTCAGCCCCTGGTTCGACCGTGATCTGGCAGTTACTCCACCTCAAGAATTCCATTTGGTGAAAGGCTCGGCACACGCATACTCAGGCTGACTGGCTCTCGTTCAGGCAAATGAGAAATAAGTGCACTCAGACTATCCGGAAGGCCAAAGTTAGTTACTTTAAGGAGCAGTTCTCTCTCTGTGGGTCTAACCCCAAGAAGTTCTGGATAACAGTTAAAGACCTGGAGAGTAAACCCTCCTTCTCACAGCTGCCTGTGTCCCTTAATGTTGATGATATGGTTGTTACTGACAAGGAGCACATGGCTGAGCTCTTTAATCACCACTTCATTAAGTCAGGATTCCTGTTTGACTCAGCCATGCCTCCTTGCCCATCCAACATTTCCTCATCTCCCAGCCCTTCTAATGCGACTAGCCCCGATGCTCCTCCCTCTTTTTCCCCTGCCCCGCTACAAAGTTTCTCCCTGCAGGTGGTCACTGAGTCCGAGGTGCTAAAGGAGCTCCTTAAACCTGACCCCCAAAAAACATCTGGGTCAGATGGTTTATACCCTTTCTTCTTTAAGGTTGCTGCCCCTATCATCGCCAAGCCTATCTCTGACCTTTTTAACCTCTCTCCTCTCTGGGGAGGTTCCCATTGCTTGGAAGGCAGCCACGGTGCATCCTTTATTTAAAGGGGGAGATCAAGCTGATCCTAACTGTTATAGGCCATTTTCTATTTTGCCCTGTTTATCAAAAGTGTTGGAAAAACTGACTGGCTTTCTTGATGTTTATAGTATTCTCTCTGGTATGCCGTCTGGTTTCGGCTCAGGTTATGAATGTGTCACTGCAACTTTAAAGGTCCTAATTGATGTCACCATTGCCCTTGATTCTAAGCAATGTTGTGCTGCTATTTTTATTGACTTTGCCAAAGCTTTTGATACGGTAGACCATTCCATTCTTGTGGGCCAGCTAAGGAGTATTGGTGTCTCTGAGGGGTCTTTGGCCTGGTTTGCTAACTACCTCTCTCAAAGAGTGCAGTGTATAAAGTCAGAACATCTGCTGTCTCAGCCACTGCCTGTCACCAAGGGAGTACCCCAAGGCTCGGTCCTAGGCGCCACTCTCTTCGCAATTTACATCAACAACATGGCTCAGGCGGTAGGAAGCTCTCTCATCCATTTATATGCAGATGATACAGTCTTATACTCAGCTGGCCCCTCCCCGGATTTTGTGTTAAATGCTCTACAACAAAGCTTTCTCAGTGTCCATCAAGCTTTCTCTGCCCTTAACCTTGTTCTGAACACCTTCAAAACAAAGGTCATGTGGTTTGGTAAGAAGAATGCCCCTCTCCCCACCGGTGTGATTACTTCCTCTGAGGGTTTAGAGCTTGAGGTAGTCACCTCATACAAGTACTTGGGAGTATGGCTAGACGGTACACAGTCCTTCTCTCAGCACATACCAAAGCTGCAGGCTAAGGTTAAATCTAGACTTGGTTTCAGATGACCATCCTACCCATGCTAGATTATGGAGACGTAATTTATAGATCGGCAGGTAAGGGTGCTCTCTAGCGGCTAGATGTTCTTGACCATTCGATCAGATTTGCCACCAATGCTCCTTATAGGACACATCACTGCACTCTATACTCCTCTGTAAACTGGTCATCTCTGTATACACGTCACAAGAACCACTGGTTGATGCTTAATTATAAAACTCTCTTAGGCCTCACTCCCCCTATCTGAGATACCTACTGCAGCCCTCATCCTCCACATACAACAACTGTTCTGCCAGTCACATTCTGTTAAAGGTCCCCAAAGCAGACACAACCCTGGGTCGCTCCTCTTTTCAGTTCGCTGCAGCTAGTGACTGGAACGAACTGCAAAAAACACTCAGACTGGACAGTTTTATCTCCATCTCTTCATTCAAAGACTCAATCATGGACACTCTTACTGACAGTTGTGGCTGCTTCGCGTGATGTATTGTTCTCTCTACCTTCTTGCACTTTGTGCTGTTGTCTGTGCCCAATAATGTCTGTACCATGTTTTGTGCTGCTACCATGTTGTGTTGCTACCATGCTGTGTTGTCATGTGTTGCTGCCATGCTATGTTGCTGTCTTAGTTCTCTTGTCGTGATGTGTGTTTTGTCCTATTAAAAAAAAAAAAAGTGCTATTTGGTAGGCAGTCATTGTAAATAAGAATTTGTTCTTAACTGACTTGCCTAGTTAAATAAAGGTTAAATCAATGAAAATAAAATAAAAGTGCTGCAAGGAAATATCTAGTTAAGCTGCAGCTGGCCCAGAACAGAGCGGAACGTCTTGATCTTCACTGTAATCAGAGGGCTAATATTAATACTATGCATGCCAGTCTCTCTTGGCTAAGAGTTGAGGAAAGACTGACTGCGCCACTTCTTGTTTTCATATTAATCAATCATTTATTGGAAATCCCTGATTTTTTGCATAGTCAACTTACACACTGCACTGACACACACACTTACCCCACCAGACATGCCACCAGGGGTCTTTTCACAGTCGACAGGTCTAGAACAAATTCAAGGGAACGTTATTATACAGAGCCATGAGTGCATGGAACTCCCTTCCATCTAATATAGTGCAAGTGAACAGCAAACCTTTTTTCAAAAAACAAATAACGAAACACCTCACGGCACAACACCTCTCCCCCATGTAACCTACTTCTGTGTACAGTGGGGAAAATAAGTATTTAGTCAGCCACCAATTGTGCAAGTTCTCCCACTTAAAAAGAAGGGAGAGGCCTGTAATTTTCATCATAGGTACACGTCAACTATGACAGACAAAATGAGAAAAAAATGTCCAGAAAATCACATTGTAGGATTTTTAATGAATTTATTTGCAAATTATGGTGGAAAGTAAGTATTTGGTCAATAACGAAAGTTTCTCAATACTTTGTTATATACCCTTTGTTGGCAATGACACAGGTCAAACGTTTTCTGTAAGTCTTCACAAGGTTTTCACACACTGTTGCTGGTATTTTGGCCCATTCCTCCATGCAGATCTCCTCTAGAGCAGTGATGTTTTGGGGCTGTCGCTGGGCAACACGGACTTTCAACTCCCTCCAAAGATTTTCTATGGGGTTGAGATCTGGAGACTGGCTAGGCCACTCCAGGACCTTGAAATGCTTCTTCCGAAGCCACTCCTTCGTTGCCCGGGCGGTGTGTTTGGGATCATTGTCATGCTGAAAGACCCAGCCATGTTTCATCTTCAATGCCCTTGCCGATGGAAGGAGGTTTTCACTCAAAATCTCACGATACATGGCCCCATTCATTCTTTCCTTTACACAGATCAGTCGTCCTGGTCCCTTTGCAGAAAAACAGCCCCAAAGCATGATGTTTCCACCCCCATGCTTCACAGTAGGTATGGTGTTCTTTGGATGCAACTCAGCATTCTTTGTCCTCCAAACACGACGAGTTGAGTTTTTACCAGAAAGTTCTATTTTGGTTTCATCTGACCATATGACATTCTCCCAATCCTCTTCTGGATCATCCAAATGCACTCTAGCAAACTTCAGACGGGCCTGGACATGTACTGGCTTAAGCAGGGGGACACGTCTTGCATTGCATGATTTGAGTCCCTGGCGGCGTAGTGTGTTACTGATGGTAGACTTTGGTCCCAGCTCTCTGCAGGTCATTCACTAGGTCCCCCCGTGTGGTTCTGGGATTTTTGCTCACCATTCTTGTGATCATTTTGACCCCACGGGGTGAGATCTTGCGTGGCACCCCAGATCGAGGGAGATTATCAGTGGTCTTGTATGTCTTCCATTTCCTAATAATTGCTCCCACAGTTGATTTCTTCAAACCAAGCTGCTTACCTATTGCAAATTCAGTCTTCCCAGCGTGGTGCAGGTTTACAATTTTGTTTCTGGTGTCCTTTGACAGCTCTTTGGTCTTGGCCATAGTGGAGTTTGGAGTGTGACTGTTTGAGGTTGTGGACAGGTGTCTTTTATACTGATAACAAGTTCAAACAGGTGCCATTAATACAGGTAACGAGTGGAGGACAGAGGAGCCTCTTAAAGAAGAAGTTACAGGTCTGTGAGAGCCAGAAATCTTGCTTGTTTGTAGGTGACCAAATACTTATTTTCCACCATAATTTGCAAATTAATTAATTAAAAATCCTACAATGTGATTTTTTGGAGAAAAAAATTCTCAATTTGTCTGTCATAGTTGACCTGTACCTATGATGAAAATTACAGACCTCTCTTGCACAATTGGTGGCTGACTAAATACTTTTTTCCCCCACTGTATGTACTGACATGTATGTGTAACTGATATATGCACACACACACACACACACACTACATGTTAATGTTTTAAATGTATGTCAATCGTAAAGTATTTTGTCTGTAATGTGTTTTTCGTTATATGTCGGACCCAAGTAAGAATAGCTGTCGCCATTGGCAATGCTGCGGCTAATGGGGATCCTAATAAATCAAAAATAGCTTTCACCTGGATTCACCTGGATTCACAGTCAGTCGATGACATGAAAAGAGCAGGTGTTCATAATGTTTTTTACACTCAGTGTATGTAATGGGGAATTGATACACTAATAATCAAAGGGTAAACAATTCACACAATGCATAATGAAACAATGAATGTGCACAAATTGGTGGGAGAGAGCGCATTCTGGAGTTCTGCATTTTAGCCACACTCCCCTTTTCTTGGACTGTGACATCCCCGTGGCCTCCGCAATGGATTAGTCCATTGAGACTGTGTGCCATTATTTATATATATATATATATATATATAAAAGTATTTAGTCAGCCACCAATTGTGCAAGTTCTCCCACTTAAAAAGATGAGAGAGGACTATAATTTTCATATATATATAGTGGGGAGAACAAGTATTTGATACACTGCCGATTTTGCAAGTTTTCCTACTTACAAAGCATGTAGAGGTCTGTAAGTTTTATCATAGGTACACGTCAACTGTGAGAGACGGAATCTAAAACAAAAATCCAGAAAATCACATTGTATGATTTTTAAGTAAACACTCTTGGCATTCTCTCAACCAGCTTCACCTGGAATGCTTTTCCAACAGGCTTGAAGGAGTTCCCACAAATGCTGAGCACTTGTTGGCTGCTTTTCCTTCACTCTGCCATCCGACTCATCCCAAACCATCTCAATTGGGTTGAGGTCAGGGGATTGTGGAGGCCAGGTCATCTGATGCACCACTCCATCACTCTCCTTCTTGGTAAAATATCCCTTACACAGCCTGGAGGTGTGTTGGGTCATTGTCCTGTTGAAAAACAAATGATAGTCCCACTATGCCCAAACCAGATGGGATGGCGTATCGCTGCAGAATGCTGTGGTAGCCATGCTGATTAATTATGTATTGAATTCTAAATAAATCACAAACAGTGTCACCAGCAAAGCACCCCCACACCATCACAGCGCCTCCTCCATGCTTTACGGTGGGAGCTACACATGCGGAGATAATCCGTTCACCCACACCGCGTCTCACAAAGACACGGCGGTTGGATCCAAAAATCTCCAATTTGGACTCCAGACCAAAGGACAAATTTCCACCGGTCTAATGTCCATTGCTCATGTTTCTTGGCCCAAGCAGGTCTCTTCTTCTTATTGGTGTCCTTTAGTAGTGGTTTCTTTGCAGCAATTAGACCATGAAGGCCTGATTCACGCAGTCTCCTCTCAACAGTTGATGTTGAGATGTGTCTGTTACTTGAACTCTGTGAAGCATTTATTTGGGCTGCAATTTCTGAGGCTGGTAACTCTAATGAACTTATCCTCTGGGTCTTCCATTCCTGAGGTGGTCCTCATGAGAGCCAGTTTCTTCATAGCGCTTGATGGTTTTTGCGACTGCACTTGAAGAAACGTTAAAAGTTCTTGACATTTTCCGGATTGACTGACCTTCATGTCTTAAAGTAATGATGGACTGTTATTTCTCTCTGCTTTTTTGAGCTGTTCTTGACATAATATGGACTTGGTCTTTTACCAAATTGGGCTATCTTCTGTATACCAGCCCTACCTTGTCACAACACAACTGATTGGCTCAAATGTATTAAGAAGGATAGAAATTCCACAAATTCACTTTTAACGAGGCACACCTGTTAATTAAAATGCATTCCAGGTGACTACTTCATGAAGCTAGTTGAGAGAATGCCAAGAGTGTGCAAAGCTGTCATCGAGGCAAAGGGTGGCTGCTTTGAAGAATCTCAAATATAAAATATATTTGTATTTGTTCAACACTTTTATGGTTACTACATGATTCCATGTGTCATTTCATAGTTGTGATGTCTTCACTATTATTCTACAATGTAGAAAATAGTAAAAATAAAGAAAAACCCTGGAATTAGTTTTTTTTTGGCGGATCAAATGCAAGCCTGGCAACTTAATATAATTAAAATATGCCACTTAGCAGATGCTTTTATCCAAAACGACGAATACATTTCCAGGATGTGGTCTGTGATGGTTCCTTTGGGAATTGAATCCATGACCTTGGTATTGCTAGCGCCATGCTTTACCAATTGACCCTTCGCTAAGTCCTGCCCCCTTGGTTACTGGAAGCCCAATTCCCTATTCTAATCACTGGTGAAATACCCTCACAATGATCTCAAACTGTGTTTTGAATACAACAGGCTCTGCATTTCAGGAATCACAGGAGCAAATACCGCTGGTGCACTGTTAAATTATTTAGCCAATTGAACTATTTGATTTTGGATGAAAACTCTGTTTTTGTAATGCCCTTAATGGCTTTCATGTGTTTCAAATGTGAATTTGTCTGAGGTGTCGGACTCGACCACAGTTGCTAGCCATTGGAGCGCTGTGATTAGTTGCCCAAAAATCTGGGGCGGGGCTTAGCGAAGGGTCAATTGAGCCAGGCAATCTCCAAGAACCAGAAAGAGAAAAGTGTGGATTGGTTATAAGTCCTTCACTGGCTCTGTGCATGACCCCTGAAATTCAAGTACTGTGATTAGAGCTGCCAAAGTCCCATCAAAATATCATTTTTATCGTTTTGAGAATGAACCATCCTCTTCTGTCTCCTCCACAGCTCCAGAGCTTGAGCCATAATGTGATCTTCACCCTGGACTCTCTTCTCAAAGGGGACCTCAAAGGAGTGAAGGGGGTAAGTTGTTGCTTTTAAAAGTGTGAAGATTGTTAATCTGTATTGGATAGAATACAGGACCTCAACCCATCCTTCCAAGTTAAGAAGAGGCTATCTCTTTACAGTGCCTTCGGGAAGTATTCAGACCCCTTGACTTTTTCCATATTTTGTTACATTACAGCCTAATTCTAAAATGGATAAAAAAATAAAAAATCCTCATCAACCTAAACACAATATCCCATAATGACAAAGCGAAAACTGGTTTTTAGAAATGCTTATTTACATAAGTATTCAGACCCTTTCCTATGAGACTCGACATTGAGCTCAGGTGCATCTTGTTTCCATTGATCATCCTTGAGATTTCATTGGAGTCCACCTGTGGTAAATTCAATTGATTGGACATGATTTGGAAAGGCACACACCTGTCTATATAAGGTCCCACAGTGCATGTCAGAGCAGAAACCAAGCCATGAGGTCGAAGGAATTGTCCGTAGAGCTCCGAGACAGGATTGTGTCGAGGCACAGATCTAGGGAAGAGTACCAAAACATTTCTGCAGCATTGAAGGTCCCCAAGAACACAGTGGCCTCAAATCATTCTTAAATGGAAGACGTTTGGAACCACCAAGACTCTTTCTAGAGCTGGCCGCCCGGCCAAACTGAGCAATCAGGGTGAAGGGCCTTGGTCAGGGAGGTGACCAAGAACCCGATGGTCACTCTGACAGAGCTCTAGAGTTCCTCTGTGGAGATGGGAGAACCTTCCAGAAGGACAACCATCTCTGCAGCACGCCACCAATCAGGCCTTCATGGTAGAGTGGCCAGATGGAAGCAACTCCACAGTAAAAGGCACGTCAGCCTGCTTGGCGTTTGCCAAAAGGCACCTAAATACTTTCAGACCATGAGAAAAAAGAATGCCAAGCGTCACGTCTGGAGGAAACCTGGCACCATCTCTACGGTGAAGCATGGTGGTGGCAGCATCATGCTGTGGGGATGTTTTTCAGCGGCAGGGACTGGGAGACTAGTCAGGATCGAGGCAAAGATGAACAGAGCTTTGTACAAAGAGATCCTTGATGAAAACCTGCTCCAGAGCTCTCTGGACCTCAGACTGGGGCGAAGGTTCACCTTCCAACAGGACAACGACCCTAAGCACACAGCCAAGACAACGCAGGAGTGGCTTCGGGACAAGTCTCTGAATGTCCTTGAGTGGCCCAGCCAGAGTCCGCACTTAAACCTGATCGAACGTCTCTGGAGATACCTAAAAATAGCTGTGCAGCAACGCTCCCCATCCAACCTGACAGAGCTTGGTATCAAGTTTAACACCCAATCTCACCAAAATGTCCGCTCCCACATAGACTGTATGCGGGAGGTTCGAGACAACCAGTAAGTAGTGAAATACTTCCTTGTTTCCAATGTGACCAGATTTGGTTGGATTTCCAATCCATCAGTCGTATCAAACGGTCTATTAAATCCATCCCAATCAGCATCTGCTCGGTGTCCATGCTAGTCACGTCCACAGGATGGACAAGTGACACGCTTTCGAAGTTCAGTTTTAGTAGGATACGCTTGGTAAGAGGCGAGGTGTCCTGAGTGAAACATCGAAGTTTAGTGTCGCATCGTTCTGTTTTTAACCAACGTTTCGCTGGGTCCACTGTCGTTTTGAGTTCATCCAGCAAAGTATGAGATATGAGGGAAATAGTCAAACCTGAATCTATCAGTGCATCACAGGTCAGACAGTCCTCTAAGACAGCTTTGAGGTATGGCTTGTTCGAGTCGGTATTTCTTGTCATATTCCCAACAAAGTGGAGTGGGTTGGCAGAACGGAGTGGTGAGTTATCTATGTCGATTTTTAAGACAGATTGCTGTACTTCGTGACCCAGTGGGTCCTCTATCGGAATGGGAGAGGAATCAGCTGTTGCAACGCTGCTTACCTTGTGCGTCGCAACATCTATATCATGGTCTCTAGACAAAGCTTATGGGCTTGTGTCTAGATCGAGCGGGCCCTGGACTGGGATTTAAGTGAGGGCGGGGTTAAGGTGAACGTTTCCGACCTCGCAAATGATGTTAATTTCGGGGGACCCATTCTCCGGCAATTTCGCGCCTAGTCATGGTGACTTATCTTTTCCCTCTTTCTCAAATTTTTTTCGCTGAAGTACATCTCTTATCAAAGCTTCAGAGAGCTTTGAGTTACGTTTTAGTCTTCATCGAACCCTTTGTTACTCTTGTTACGCTTGTTACCCTTGTTCCCTGACCATTTGTGAGGGTTAGATGCAGGAATGTAGCGGCCAGATCGACCTCTGTGGGACCTGTTTGGTTGGGGACGTTCTTTGTAGCTATCGTTACTGCGGTAGTCATCAGTAGGGTATGTACGTGGTAGCCGCACACCTGGTGCGTCATCTTTCTCCGCTCCTGTCCCTGATGCCGCATCCTCCAACTGGAGTGATTGCACCCCCCCCCCCCAATCTTGAAAACCGAGGTGTCCGGGCTCTTAGCCCGGCCCGCTTTGGATGCATCAAAAGCTGTGCTTGCATGCTCTCGGAGTGCCGAGTTTGGCAAACCAACGTGGGCAGTAGGGCCCAAGTAGTTAATGAAGTTGGGATACATGTTTGACAGAAACATTTGTTTGAATGGTAATAAATCTTCCATTTCTGTTTCAGTGAGCATGCCAAAGTAAGTTGAAAGAAGCCTATGATAGTAGTTGTGGTCCTCTGTAGCTCAGCTGGTAGAGCACGGCGCTTGTAACGCCAAGGTAGTGGGTTCGATCCCCGGGACCACCCATACACAAAAATGTATGCACGCATGACTGTAAGTCGCTTTGGATAAAAGCGTCTGCTAAATGGCATATTATTATTATTATAGTAGGCTTGTGGGTGTTCATTCCGAGCTTGTTTGACAGTGTTAGCCAGTGAGCTGTTGTGTTTGCGAGTCGCAGAACCACTGAATTCTATTTTCAAAGCTGTGGCAAGTGTAGCGTAGTTGTTTTGCACGTGTTGCTGTTGTAGACGGATGAACCTTGTCACGTGTCTGTTGGACGTTCGCTTCAACAGATATAGCCTGTCAGTATCCGTAGCGTTCAGGTAGCCATCCAAGGCATCCTCTATGTCTGCTAAGAACGTCTCAGTGTCGTTTGGCTTACCTGGAACGGGGTCAAAGATGCTGAAGTTTTTGACGATTTTGTCAAGGCGTTCCGTGCCAAGTGCGCGGGGAGTGTCTGCTTCCTCCCGTGGGGAATTTATGACCGAAGGGCCAAGCGGAAGAGCCAAATTGAAGTGTTGTTGGTGAAGAGGCGCCATGTTACTCTGGGCCGAATGACCAATATGAAAAGACTGAGGGACCCCTAAGAGAGGTGAAGTCTGAAAGTCTGTCGTCTACACTCCTTCATTCCCCAGGCTCTGGTTGCGAGCTTGGTTGCTCAATTGGGTAGTCACGCGGTAGCGCATGGCTGTTCTGGAGTTCCTCCAGATGGTACCTAAGGGTGGTGTTCTGCTGCATCGCAGAGTCCACTTGGGAGCTGAGGGTATTTATTTTAGACCAGTGAGTGTCGCAGTTGCTCCGTTCGGCCTTATACTTATCGGTCATGGTTTGCAGGGAGAGATCTTGAGTGTGGAGCGAGAGATTCAGTGATGAGATGTCCACCGCTTGCTTAGAGGTCAAGTTTTCCAACGTCCATACCTGGGTTCTCTCATCGTTCATTCAGTCAGCGACTTCAATGAGTTACGCTGTTTTGTCATCCAACTTGGTCAAGGTGTTCATTAACGGATCGTCTTTGGTCTGCAGCTTTTTGAATAGAACAATATTGCTTTGAGTGGTGTCATTTAAAACTGCTTGCAGGGCATCAAGTGGTCACCCTTGTTTTTAGCTAGCTCGTCATATTAATCTAGTTTTGCGTGGATTTCGTCGTATTTCTGTTGGCTATATCGAGTTGTTCTTGTAGAAAACTGATTTGTTCGAGAGTTTGTGCTCGTTCTTCGTCATAAGTGTTTGCCAGATCTTTTAATTGATACGTTCTCAAATGCCGCTCCTCGGCTAGCAGCATCTTGTCTTTGTCAGCTTTTGTCATTAGCTTCCTGGTTCTCTCCACCTGTCCCTTCATCTCAGTAGTTTCTTGCTCGTGCTTCTGCTGAGCACAGCGGTATTGGACCAATGCCCATCTCTGCTGGTGGGCATAGTTCAGGGCTAAACTGGAGAGAACCTTCACAAGGCCTGTGCCTGCCGGCCTATTTTGGAGGGCGTCTGTCGCGATTTCTGCAGTTTTTTCGCTTATGGCATTGTGATCTAACATTCTTAATGTCAGAGTGGTGTGTGTGGATGAGTAAGGAATCAAGCGCAGGAAACCAGGAGGACTTTAACTGAACTTTAGTAAAGTCCGACACGACAAAAGACGTCAACCCAACCGGGTGGCGCAAACAAATTACGCACCAAACACTGTGCGGAGAAAACAAGAAAAGGCGCACGCAGTGCGAACTCTCGAATACCACATACGAGAGACTCAAAATACTAGAGTACAAGCTGACAACAAAACAATCACGCATAACACCTGACCCAAACACACGAAACTAAATAGGGAAACAATTAAGACACAAATAAGGGACAGGTGTTATGAACAGACAAAACCAAACGAACATGAAACATAGAACGGTGGCAGCTAGTACTCCGGAGACGACGACCGCCGAAGCCTGCCCGAACAAGGAAGAGGAGCAGCCTCGGCCGAAACCGTGACACTTAACCTCGGCATAGTTTGGATTTGCATCGCTGCTGACGTCAGCGATCAATCTTTCTGTGGGTGAGGGTTCACTTATTAGCGGGGGAATGGATGGCACCCCCTCTGATAGCTTGCTCATTTTGATGATTATTAGTTGTTTAAACTTATGTACAATTTTGGGTTTTAAGCTGCAAAAATGATTTTATTTGGTTTACAGACGTCAATGAATCATCAATACTGGATCAGTAATGTTGGAGTTGGCTTTTAACAAATTTGCAAAAGCAATTAAACTTGAATTAACCTGATAGCATTGTTGTATCTAGGTTAATATGGAAAAGTTTAAATTGTCTCCTTTGTTGAACCAAATCAATCTGGATCTCATCCAAATGATCAACCTGAAAAGGTATGTTCGGCAATTTAACTTATTAAATTGAATGAGACAATGATATCCAATCATTTGAGATTTGCTGGGTATCCTAAGTGTAACTAGTAGTTCAAATGTGAGTATACATTCACCACCGGGGTACTTTTTCCTAAGGGCTGGAAACACGTGGGATTCCCGTGAAGGCGGGACTTCGTTCAATACTGGACCAGTATTGTTGGAGTTGGCCCAATGAGCTTTGCAAAAGCAAATTGAATGGATTAATCAATGATAATGATCAATCATACCTGTATAGGCTATCTGGGAATTAAACTTTAATTAACCTGAAAAGCGTTGCTGTATCTAGGTAAATGTGGAGAAAATGTAAAATGTAAATGTTGACCTTATCCAAATGACCAACCCTGAAAAAGGTTTGTTTGGCGATTCACCTTCCCGGTTAAATCGAATGAGACAATGATATCCAACCAGTTGAGATTGGATTGATATTTACATTTACATTTTAGTCATTTAGCAGATGCTCTTATCCAGAGCGACTTACAGTTAGTGAGTGCATACATTTTTCATATCATACAGTATAACCTGTTGTAACAGTGGGTTAAGAGAGTGCCCTCACATTGATTGTTTCAAAAATAATTATTGGTGATTCTTCACCACCAGAGGTCGCTGATCGCAGAAAGCTGAAATCAAACGGGAGTCCCGAGGGGTGGAACTTCCGTTGGAACAAAGGGATAAACAAAAATTGCTGCTCTCCCTTTGTTAGCTTAGCATCTAGTGTAATGCTACCCTAATTTCCATGCACACACAGGGTACCCTTTAACAAGGAAAGGGGTTTATTAATGATGTCTCATGTTAACCCTTTCGACGATTCTTTTGCTAGCAATGTTTTACCGGAACACGCGGAAACATAAAATAAATGTTTTTGCCGTTGGTCTTACTCAAGCTACTGAAGCGCGATAGACAGAGAGATAATGCTTTGCTTCGTCCAACAACTATATCTTCTCAAATTTCTTTAATTGACTGGCCCATATGTCCTAGCTCAAGAAATGAATACTGACCGAGTCTACTCGCTTCTGAAACGCGAGATAGTAACACGGTTGGCTCAACTTTGTCTATTTCTCTTGATAACTGCATTGACTGGATCATATGTCCTAGCTCGTAGTAATCAGTAAATCCCCTGCACACTGACCTTTCGTCAGATATAGAACACCGGAGTCAATCTCTCCCTACAAGTATCTGGATGAAAAGGGACCACACACACGCCACTCTCAACAACAATCCTGCCTACAGCGCTATTGGTGTACAACGTATCTTGCTACACAATTCCTATAGACTGAATTCAACAGTAAGACCTAGTTCTATCTTAGACTCCTCGCACGGGGGCTCCAATATGTCGTGACGTGCCTTTCATTATTGTGATGACTATTATTTATCGAATAATTACCTGATATGTTTAATTGCCACAATATGAAATTAATCATCTGACAATTAACTCATTAGGAATTTGGGGAACCACGGGAAAAGTGGGAAGGGTCGATTGGGCCTTCTCTTTTCTGATGACCTTTTAGATTTAAGGTTCAGATGTAAGGCTCAGATTGTCCACAAGAGGTCACAATGTCCTTCTTCTTAGTCGTCTGTTTACTTTCACTCGTTCTGGAAGTGGTCTTCTGAGGATGGCTAATCAGCCGTGTCGATGATCCCCTGTGGGGTGATGAGAGCAGTGTAGTAGACGATGGTTTGAAGAGAGTAACAGGATGGTCCCACTTAAATTCACCTTCTTAGAAACAGTACTTAGAACTGCTACTCAGCCGTAACATTGATTGTTAGTGGAGGCAACTTTGTCGTCTTCACCTCGTGTTGATTTTCAGGGTCAGCTGCAGCTTGAGGTCCGTCTAGTCTTTTATGTATTCTGGTAAAGAGGGGCGTTTCCGTCATACTGACACGCTCTCTGAGCTCCCTCGGACGTGGCTAGTTACGAGGCAAAAGTATTATTATCACTATGATTTTGTTAGAAAGCTGAAATCACATTCCTATCTTTACGGAAACATTGTCTTCCTCCTTGATATTTTCTACACAACGTAAAGGATGAAAACCTGATATCTTCAAGTCACAATGTTTTCATTATAACGCCTTTCTAAAAAAAATTATGACATCACAAAATATACATACATTTTCCATATTCCATTTCTCATCATTACCAACATTTGGATGTTGAAATATATTGTCCCAATGTTCATTGTTTGATGTTGAAGTTTTTGGCGGCAAAAGTCTCGGAAACAAAGGACATTCCTTTCACCATACTAGAGGGCCAGAGATAGCTTCTCCTATCTCTATTTTATGGCAGTATTAAGGCATCAAGACCGGCAATAAGGCACCCCCCCCCCGTAGGTAAGAGGGTCTGGTTGTTGTCGGGCATTTACCAAGATGATATGAGGTCTTTGATCCTCACCCAGGGAGAGTCATGACACTAAAATCATGATCAAAATTGGTAATACAACTATCAAAAGGTGCAGAAATATGGGCATGTACTCTCCTTTTATGCATTTGTCATCCAACAATTGGATCAGGGATACACATCAAATCAAATATTGTTCATAATAAAAAATAAAATGGAAAGTAAGCACACTGTGTGCAGGATACAATCGTATCATCACAATCCAATTCCATTTATTCAATATGTAGGATGGTCTGCTGACAGGTTGGTAGACTTTCCATCACTGAGCAGAAACACAAACCCCAATAGAAATAATGAAAGGTCAATACAGTGGAGGAACACAACTGATATGAATGTACAGTATAGGCCTGAACGCACACCAAAGAATAGCTCTCTGTACTGGAAGGTCACAGTGTTGGAGATGACGATTTAGCACCAACACAAAGTCACTTAGAAGTAACCAAACGTAATTCTCTTCATCTCTACACGTCCGCGATGTTGTAAAAAATCATAAAAATAAGACAGTCCCCATTGCCTATATCTTTCCCTATATTGTACAGTCGTGGTCAAATGTTTTGAGAATGACACAAATATTAATTTTCACAAAGTCTGCTGCCTCAGTTTTTATGATGGCAATTTGCATATACTCCAGAATGTTATGAAGAGTGATCAGCTGAATTGCAATTAATTGCGAAGTCCCTCTTTGCCATGAAAATGAACTTAATCCCCCCAAAAAATGTCCACTGCATTTCAACCCTGCCACAAAAGGACCAGCTGACATCATGTCAGTGATTCTCTCGTTAACACAGGTGAGAGTGTTGACGAGGACAAGGCTGGAGATCACTCTGTCATGCTGATTAAGTTAGAATAACAGACTGGAAGCTTTAAAAGGAGGGTGGTGCTTGAAATCATTGTTCTTCCTCTGTTAACCATGGTTACCTACAAGGAAACACGTGCCGTCATCATTGCTTTGCATAAAAAGGGCTTCACAGGCAAGGATATTGCTGCTAGTAAGATTGCACCTAAATCAACCATTTATCAGATTATCAAGAACTTCAAGGAGAGAGGTTCAATTGTTGTGAAGAAGGCTTCAGGGCACCCAAGAAAGTCCAGCAAGCGCCAGGACCGTCTCCGAAAGTTGATCCAGCTGCGGGATCAGGGCACCACCAGTGCAGAGCTTGCTCAGGAATGGCAGCAGACAGGTGTGAGTGCATCTGCACGCACAGTGAGGCGAAGACTTTTGGAGGATGGCCAGGTGTCAAGAAGGGCAGCAAAGAAGCCACGAAGGAAAACATCAGGGACAGACTGATATTCTGCAAAAGGTACAGGGATTGGACTGCTGAGGACTGGGGTAAAGTCCTTTTCTCTGATGAATCCCCTTTCCGATTGTTTCGGGCATCCGGAAAACACCTTGTCCGGAGAAGACAAGGTGAGCGCTACCATCAGTCCTGTGTCATGCCAACAGTAAAGCATCCTGAGACCCCTGCTTAGCCACTATTGACTTAAAAAGCCAAACGTAACATAATAACTGCCAATTAATTTCCAGCAATGTTGCCCCTGTCTGTTTGGAGCGCGCGTTTGTCTATCACTCTGTATGTAACCAGTTAGCGATGCTAATGATAACGGTCCTGTGGGTAGACAGACTTTCCCCCAAAACCTCAAATTATTGTTAACTGGTAGGCTTACTTGACATAACTATATTGTCCCCTCCTGCCCCTTGGACTTTGTTGTTTCTCTATGAATAATTATAATATTGAGAATAAAAAAGAGAAAAAGATGCAAAACCAGGAAATATAAAACGGAGAAAACAGAATTCGGGAAAATACGAAATACAATTTTATGTGGTCTCTTAAAGTTGTTATATGACCGGGTATAATAATATTCCATTTAGCAGACGCTTTTATCCAAAGCGACTTACAGTCATGCGTGCATACATTTTTGTGTATGGGTGGTCCCGGGGATCGAACCCACTACCTTGGCGTTACAAGCGCCGTGCTCTACCAGCTGAGCTACAGAGGACCATACTGGCAGAGTTGTTATTTGACCGGGTATATTGGCAGAGTTGTTATTTGACCGGGTATATTGGCAGAGTTGTTATTTGACCGGGTATATTGGCAGAGTAGTTATTTGACCGGGTATATTGGCAGAGTAGTTATTTGACCGGGTATATTGGCAGAGTTGTCATTTGACCGGGTATATTGGCAGAGTTGTTATTTGACCGGGTATATTGGCAGAGTTGTTATTTGACCGGGTATATTGGCAGAGTTGTCATTTGACCGGGTATATTGGCAGAGTTGTCATTTGACCGGGTATATTGGCAGAGTTGTCATTTGACCGGGTATATTGGCAGAGTTGTCATTTGACCAGGTATATTGGCAGAGTTGATATTTGACCGGGTATATTGGCAGAGTTGTTATTTGACCGGGTATGTTGGCAGAGTTGTTATTTGACCGGGTATATTGACAGAGTTGTTATATGACTGGGTATATAATAATAATAATAATAATATGCCATTTAGCAGACGCTTTTATCCAAAGCAACTTACAGTCATGCGTGCATACATTTTTTGTGTATGGGTGGTCCCGGGGATCGAACCCACTACCTTGGCGTTACAAGCGCCGTGCTCTACCAGCTGAGCTACAGAGGACACCTGTACACCTGTTGTGACATATTGCGTTATTTTACGGCTGGTTATGACACCTACATAGTGTCAAAACCCACATTTATTCAAATTAGTTTTTTCCCTGCCAAGAAGTTTGCATTCGTTTTAAAGTTGGTTTCTTAACTCCTTTGTTGTTGTTGTACTGAATTCTTTACAGTCATGAAGCATTATGACCATCCTGTGTCACTTTTCTTGGACTAAGAAACACTTTGACACTGTCAAGAAGCATTATGACATCATAATCATATAAGCCAGATAGGCCTATCACATACATGCCCTTATATCAGTCATCAGAGGGTGTCTTGTCCTGCTCCTGAAATCTGCATTCATCCCAGTCATCATAAACAGAGCATTGGGGTAGGTGCATGTAGACATCAATGTGTGTGCCATTACAATGATCATTTAATATGGTCAACATTTTTTTATAATATACAACATAAACATACTGTTGACACGTAGGCTATGGTGTAATGGAATGTTTTGCCTTGTGTGGTAGGTTTTGTGGGTTTTTTCACTCTTATGTAGGTGTCATAACCAGCCATAGAATAACGCAATGTATGTCACAACAGGTCTAAATGTGTCATGACAGTGTTCTGACCATATTCTAACAGGTTATGACAAGTTATGTCAGCTACCAAAAAGTGTTACCAAAAAAATTAGTAGCTTGCCATATGTTTCTATTTTTTTTTAAATAGCTCTAATGCTAGTAAAGGTTGAAGACCCCTATTCTATAGGTACCATTAACCACAGTTCCAAAAAAGCGGTTGTACATGATTGAGAAAAACTGTAATATCGATTTATTTGCAATGATTTGATTGGATTCTTTCCTCTTCATCTTTAGGATATAAAGAAGCCGTTTGACAAGGCATGGAAGGACTATGAGGCCAAGTTGTAAGTTTGCTTTACTGTGTTTACTTGTGTGCGTGCATGTGCTTGTGAGTCAACTTTTTATTTTATTTGTATGTCTCATTATCAAACCATTATCGAAAGCATGACCTATTGTATTCCTGTGACTGTATTTCACTGTGATCCTTACCTTGAGTGGAATTCTGGATTTTTCCCCCAGCACCAAGATTGAGAAGGAGAAGCGGGAGCATGCTAAACAACATGGGATGATCCGGACTGAGATTACCGGAGCTGAGATTGCAGAGGAGATGGAGAAGGAGCGACGTCTCTTCCAGTTACAGATGTGCGAGGTCAGTGAGTTTGTGTGCTTGCGTGTGGATGTGATAATACAGTTGAAGTCGGAAGTTTACATACACTTAGGTTGGAGTCATTAGAACTCGTTTTTCAACCACTCCACAAATTTCTTGTTAACAAACTATAGTTTTGACAAGTCGGTTAGGACATCTACTTTGTGCATGACACAAGTAATTTTTCCAACAATTGTTTACAGACAGATTATTTCACTTATAATTCACTGTATCACAATTCCAGTGGGTCAGAAGTTTACATACACTAAGTTGACTTTGCCTTTAAACAGCTTGGTAAATTCCAGAAAATGATGTCATGGCTTTAGAAGCTTCTGATAGGCTAATTGACATCATTTGAGTCAATTGGAGGTGTACCTGTGGATGTATTTCAAGGCCTACCTTCAAACTCAGTGCCTCTTTGCTTGACATCATGGGAAAATCAAAAGACATCAGCCAAGACCTCAGAATTTATTTTTGTAGACCTCCACAAGTCTAGTTCATCCTTGGGAGCAATTTTCAAACACCTGAAGGTACCACGTTCATCTTTCCAAACAATAGTACGCTAGTATAAACACCATGGGACCACGCAGCCGTTGTACCGCTCAGGAAAGAGACACGTTTTGTCTCCTAGAGATGAATGTACTTTGATGTGAAAAGTGCAAATCAATCCCAGAACAACAGCAAAGGACCTTGTGAAGATGCTGGAGGAAACAGGTACAAAAGTATCTATATCCACAGTAAAACAAGTCCTATATCAACATAACCTGAAAGGCTGCTCAGCAAGGAAGAAGCCACTGCTCCAAAACCGCCATAAACTACGGTTTGCAACTGCACATGGGGACAAAGATCTTACTTTTTGGAGAAATGTCCTCTGGTCTGATGAAACAAAACTAGAACTGTTTGGCCATAATGACCATTGTTATGTTTGGAGGAAAAGGGGGCGGCTTGCAAGCCGATGAACACCATCCCAACCGTGAAGCACGGGGGCTTAAGAACAACAAAGTCAAGGGATTGGAGTGGCCATCACAAAGCCCTGACCTGAATCCTATAGAAAATGTGTGGGCAGAACTGAAAAAGCATGTGCGAGCAAGGAGGCCTGCAAACCAGACTCAGTTTCACCAGCTCTGTCAGGAGGAATGGGCCAAAATTCACCCAACTTATTGTGGGAAGCTTGTGGAAGGCTACCCGAAACATTTGACCCAAGTTAAACAATTTAAAGGCAATGCTACCAAATACTAATTGAGTGTATGTAAACTTCTGACCCACTGGGAATGTGATGAAAGAAATAAAAGCTGAAATAAATAATTCTCTCTACTATTATTCTGACATTTCACATTCTTAAAATAAAGTGGTGGTCCTAACTGACCTAAGACAGGGAATTTGTACTAGGATTAAATGTCATGAATTGGGAAAAACTGAGTTTGTATTTGGCTAAGGTGTATGTAAACTTCTGACTTCAACTGAATGTGCACGCTCACACACAAATATGGACGGATGCACACATTTTTCTCATGCTTTGCTTTATCTTCTTGCTCGTCCTCCACTCTGTAAGTTGCACTGAACCAAAATATAAAAAGCAACATGTAAAGTGTTGGTCTCATGTTTCATGAGCTGAAATAAAAGATCCCAGACATTTTTCATACGCACAGAAAGCTTATTTCTCTCAAGTTTTGTGCACAAATTTGTTTACATCCCTGTTATTGAGCATTTCTCCTTTGCCAAGGTAATCCATCCACCTGAGAGGTGTGGCATATCAAGAAGCCGATTAAACAGCATGATTATTACACAGGTGCACCTTGTGCTGGGAAAAATAAAAGGCCCCTCTAAAATATGCAGTTTTGTCACACAAAATGCCACAGTTGTCTCAAGTTTTGAGGGAGCGTGCAATTGGCATGCTGACTGCAGGAATGTCCACCAGAGCTGTTGCCAGTGGGAAAATGCTCACCTTTGATGGCCACTGGCACGATGGAGAAGTGTGCTCTTCACGGATGAAGCAGCCACAAGTGTCAGTAAGAGTGTCCATGATTGAGTCTTTGAATGAAGAGATAGAGATAAAACTGTCCAGTTTGAGTGTTTTTTGCAGCTCCTTCCAGTCGCTTGCTGCAGCCAACTGAAAAGAGGAGCGACCTGGGGATGTGTGTGCTTTGGGGACCTTTAACAGAATGTGACTGGCAGAACGGGTGTTGTATGTGGAGGAGGAGGGTTGCAGTAGGTATCTCAGATAGGGGGTTGTGGAGAACTAAGAGGGAGGGTTTTATAAATAAGCATCAACCAGTGGGACTTGCGTCGGGTATACAGAGATGGCCAGTTTATAGAGGAGTATACAGTAAATTCTGAAAGTATTCAGATCCCTTGACTTTTTCCACATTTTGTTACAGCCTTATTCTAAAATGTATTAAATAGATTTTTTTCTTCTCAATCTACACACAATACCCCATAATGATCCTGACTAGTCTCCCAGTCCCTGCCGCTGAAAAACATCACCACAGCATGATGCTGCTGCCACCACCATGCTTCACCGTAGGGATGGTGCCAGGTTTCCTCCAGAAGTGACGCTTGGCATTCAGGCCGAAGAGTTCAATTTTAGTTTAATCAGACCAGAGAATCTTGCATCGGCAAGGTAGAACAGTTGTCTCTGGTAAGACAAGGGGTGTCGGT
This sequence comes from Coregonus clupeaformis, assembly GCF_020615455.1. NCBI lineage: Eukaryota > Metazoa > Chordata > Actinopteri > Salmoniformes > Salmonidae > Coregonus > Coregonus clupeaformis. The sequence goes on from NC_059209.1 coordinate 3,100,202, forward strand.
CTGTGTATATTTGTAAATCTAATATTAAGGAAGTCTCTAGGTTTTGCTTGCCTTATCTCATGATAAGCTGTAGACCACACTATTTACCAAGATAGTTTATCTATATTTTTCTGTTTATTTACCACCACAAACCGATGCTGGCACTAAGACCGCACTCAACGAGCTGTATAAGGCCATAAGCAAACAAGAAAATGCTCATCCAGAGGCGGCACTCCTAGTGGCCGGGGACTTTAATGCATGGAAACTTACATCCGTTCTATCTCATTTCTACCAGCATGTTAAATGTGCAACCAGAGGGAAAAAAACTCTAGACCACCTTTACTCCACACACAGAGACGCATACAAAGCTCTCCCCCGCCCTCCATTTGGCAAATCTGACCATAATTCTATCTTCCTGATTCCTGCTTACAAGCAAAAACTAAAGCAGGAAGTCCCAGTGCTTGCTCAGTACAGAAGTGGTCAGATGACGCATATGCTAAGCTACAGGACTGTTTTGCTAGCACATACTGGAATATTTTCCGGGATTCTTCCGATGGCATTGAGGAGTACACCACATCAGTCACTGGCTTCATCAATAAGTGCATCGATGACATCGTCCCCACAGTAACCGTACATTCCTCAACCAGAAGCCATTGATTACAGGCAACATCCGCACTGAGCTAAAGGGTAGAGCTGCCGCTTTCAAGGAGCAGGACTCTAACCTGGACGCTTATAAGAAATCAAGCTATGCCCTCCGACGAACCATCAAACAGGCAAAGCGTCAATACAGGACTAAGATCGAATCGTACTGACCTACAAACGCAATGGTCAGAAGACTGCCAACAATTCCTCATTCTATATTTTATTCAGGTTATCTACTTTTTATACTTTCTAGTTTAAACTAGAAATGTCTGGGGTCAAGAAACATACGGGTTCGCCCACCAAAATGGGAACTAAATGCCAGAAAACCGAAGTTACTACTGATGCTAGCTTTAGCAACGCCATTTCGCTAGCTTTAGCTGAACAACAAGACCGGATGGAGGCGGTGGTTACACGTGCTGTTGGTGCAGCAATTCAAGGAGATAGGGATCAAGTTGCACCCACATGGGATCAGTTCGGGCGCTAATAGAAAAGGTGGATCGCATTCAGACTGCTGCAAGGGGCTTAAAAAGGGATGTGAACCCCAGCACTTTGGAACTTGAGAAGATGCGGTTCAAGACAGATGCAGTAACGTGAGGGTCACGGGGATTGCTACAAACAAGGGAGGGTGGTGTTGCAATTGATTTCCTGCAAGAAATTCTCCCCAAATGGATTCCGTCACTTGGTACTACTTCGATTCAAATGGAATGGGCCCACAGGATCTACAACCAAAATGCAAAGAAGGACAACCCCCGGACCATGGTCTTCAAGTTCTCAGATATCAAGACCGCAACGCTATTCTACAAGGAGCACGTGAAGCAAGAAAGAATGCACCCATCCATGATGCCGGGAGAACCATACGTTTTTATGCGGACTACAGGGCCTTCACAAATCAGCGAAGGAAAGCATTCGCAGATGTCCAGAGGGAATTGTACTCGCAGGGCATACCATCTTTTCTGATCTATCCCGCCACCCTGCAACTTACTTTCAATGGTGAGCAGCTCTCCTTCACCTCGGCAAAAGAGGCAGAGGAATTTCGGAGAAGTCTCCCCGGTGACAGGTGAAGGAAAGCGAGTGCTTTCCTTTACGGATGCCGAGGAAGTGCCCGGACAGCAGGATGACAAGCAGTCGCAGAATGAAACTGGAGCAACAGGGAGCTAAAGATGCAGTTTACCGGCTAGCTAACATTTAGTTGACTACTCAACTCTTATCTATCTTTGTTTTGGACAGGAACTTCTCCTAGTACCGGGACCGAAAATGGAGGAAACTTTCCTTCACTGTTGGAGCTAAGGACATTAGCTGGCTAGCGGAGATGGAGGCTGGTTCAACCTGTTGACTTTACTTTGGATGGTTTATTTTATTTCATTATTATAATTATTTAGTACCGGATTATAAAAATATGCTAATGTTTTCACTGTTTGAACCCATGGATTTGCACTTATCTTGGTTACATGTCACTGCTTATCGAAGGTAAATCTGAACCACTTTCAGTTCAACTCGTAATTGTCAGGATTGTTTTTGACAATGGTTAAGCTGTCTCTTTTACCCCTGAATGTCCGTGGTTTGAATGCGAAAATTAAGAGAACTAAATGTTTAGACTTACTGCACTGTAAAAATATTGATATTGCATTTATCCAGCAATCTCATTTGCGAGTAGAAGATATCTCTCGCTTACAGGATAAGGTTTATAAATGTCCGTTGATTAATGCATGTAATACATGAAACACAACAGCTGGACACACTGAGATGCTGAGAAGACTTTTGACAGGCTTGAATGGCTGTACCCGTGGGCTGTCTTGGAGAAATGTTGTTTGGCAAAGAATTTTATCGATATGGTTCGTGTGTTATATGCTAACCCTGTTGCTATGATTTCTACTAATGGCATACGCTCAAGTTCATTCCCTATTTTTCAGGGATGTAGACAAGGAGATGGCCTATCCCCAAAGTTATTCATTTTGTTGCTAGAGCTTTTAACACAACATCTAAGACAATGTAATTACATCTCCTATACTGATTAATTAAATCTTCCTCTCATATCACTATATGTGGATGATATTCTCCTATACATGACAGATATTCAGAATTCAATTTCATCTTTATATCCATATTTGAACAATTCAAATTGCTGTCCGGGTATAAGATAAATTGGACAAAATCAGCATTAATGTTACTGAATGAAGCAGCAAAGAAAGTTTCACTTCCCTCAACAATTCCTATGAAAACACAGTTCACTTATTTGGGTAGTAGTATACAAACATCTCTGCATGGTCTGGTGAAGTTTAATTATGAGAAAACTTACAAGGAGGTTGAACGAGATTTAACCGTTTGGGAGAAGTTGCCTGCTTCTTTACAAACTAGGGTCACTTCTATAAAGATGAATGTGTTGCCATGTATTAGTTTCCTGAGCATGACGATCCCACTCCCTCCACCAGTAGGTTATTGGGGAATGATTGATACATTTATACGTAAATACCTTTGGAATGGCAAACATCCAAAGATTAGGTTTGAGGTGTTACAACGACAGAAGTGTAATGGTGGACTTGCATTACCAAATTTTTTTATTTACCACCAAACTTTCCAGTTACGCCCACTTAGATCATGGTTTGATCAGTCTACATCAGCCTTTATTGAGGAATAACTTGTTTCACCTACTAGATTGCAGGATGTGTTATTTTCTGGTATATCTAATAAGAAATGCATGCTGTATTTTGGTACTATTATTTCTAATAAAATAGAGAATTTTAGGAAGGTTGAGAAGTGTGTAAGTGGTAACTGGAAATGGCATCTCAATACCCTTCTGAGGCCCTGTGTAGCTCAGTTGGTAGAGCATGGCGCTTGCAACGCCAGGGTAGTGGGTTCGTTTCCCACGGGGGGCCATGAAAATGTATGCGTTCACTAACTGTAAGTCGCTCTGGATAAGAGCGTCTGCTAAATGACTAAAATGTAAATGTAAATAACAAGGCTATTACTTCCGGTAATAAACCTTTTGAGTCTAGAGCCTGGTCTGCAAAAGGGGTCAATATTCAACTCAAAGGCTCTTCTTAGTTTTCAGGAACTTCGTCTTGATTTGATTTGCCAGGGTCTTCATTCTTTCTATATCTTAGACTACGGTCAGAGCTTCCTGTCTATGGGGTTCTATATCTTAGACTACGGTCAGCGCTTCGTGCCTATGGGGTTCTATATCTTAGACTACGGTCAGCGCTTCATGCCTATGGGGTTCTATATCTTAGACTACGGTCAGCGCCTCCTATCTATGAGCTTCTATATCTTATACTACGGTCAGCGTTTCATGCCTATGCGGTTCTACATCTTAGACTACGGTCAGCGCTTCATGCCTATGGGGTTCTACATCGTAGACTACGGTCAGCGCTTCGTGCCTATGGGGTTCTATATCTTAGACTACAAAAGGGGAAGAGTGTAATTTTATTTTTGCCCTTGTGACCCAATAAAAAACTATTGTTCACAAAAAAATAACTGTTTTCGCTTTGTCATTATGGGGTATTGTGTGTAGATTGATGACCTTTGTTTTGGAGGTGTTCAGAACATGGTGAACTGCAGAGAAAGCTTTGTTGTAGAGCGTTTAACACAAAATCCGGGGAGGGGCCAGCTGAATATGACTGTATCATCTGCATATAAATGGATGAGAGAGCTTCCTATTGCTTGAGTTATGTTGTTGATGTAAATTGAGAAGAGTGTGGGGCCTGGGATCGAGCCTTGGAGTACTCCCTTGGTGACAGGCAGTGGCTGAGACAGCAGATGTTCTGACTTTGCACACTGCACTCTTTGAAAAAGGTAGTTAGCAAACCAGGCCAAAGACCCCTCAGAGACACCAATACTCCTTAGCCGACCCACAAGAATGGAATGGTCTACCATATCAAAAGCTTTGCCAAGTCAATAAAAATAGCAGCACAAAATTGCTTAGAAGTAAGGGCAATGGTGACATCATTTAAGACCTTTAAGGTTGCAGTGACACATCCATAACCTGAGCGGAAACCAGATTGCATTCCAGAGAGAATACTATAGACATCAAGAAAGCCAGTCAGTTGATTATTGACAAGTTTTTCCAACACTTTTGATAAACAGGGAAAGTTCGAAATTGGCGTATAACATTTAGAATCAGCTTGATCGCCCCCTTTAAATAAAGGATGCACCGTGGTTGCCTTCCAAGCACTGGGAACCTCCCCAGAGAGGAGAGATAGGCTCCGCAATGATAGGGGCTGCAACCTTAAATAATTTTTTTTTTCTAAACCATCTGACCCAGATGTTTTTTGGGGGTCAGGTTTAAGGAGCTCCTTTAGCACAGCAGATTGCCACCTGGATAGTGTTGTCTGAACAGGTACAAAGCCAAGGTTGGTCATTTACTGATACCTGCAGTTCTGGAATGTTTGCTCAGGAGTATAATAAATTGTCTGATTCCTCCTGATGACCTGGATGAAATTATGTGATCCTTCCTTAACCCAGTTGACTACTTTAAGAGGTTGAAACCCCTTGAAGGTAATTTCCATGCTAAAACGGGTTCTATCCATCCAGAATCCTCTTTCTACCCCTATGAGCTTTCCACAGTGCTAAAGTGAGTGTCGCTGTCCACTGTGAATCAACCAGTGCAACTGTCTGTGGTGCGGTAGTGAGTGCATGTGTTTTCTGTGCTGAGGTGGGTGACTCTGTCCATGGTGCTGAACTGGAAACGCCTGTCTTCTGTCCTTTAGCTTGTGGCCCTGTCCATGGTGCTGAACTGGCAACACCTGTCTTCTGTCCTTTAGCTTGTGGCCCTGTCCATGGTGCTGAACTGGAAACACCTGTTATGTCCTTTATCTTGTGGCCCTGTCCATGGTGCTGAACTGGAAACACCTGTCTTCTGTCCTTTAGCTTGTGGCCCTGTCCATGGTGCTGAAGGGGGTGGCCTTCGGGCATGGCTAGAAGGTATCCAGCTTTTGTCAAAATTTCCAGCTTTTGTCAAACCCTAACCCTTTTCCTAACCTTAACCTAATGTTCCTAACCTGCTACGTTAATTATCCTAACCTGCTGCGTAAGTTCTCCTAACCTGCTACGAAAAGTTAAATCTGATGTTAATTTGACAAAATCTGGATCCCTTCTAGCCATGACCGTGTCCTTCAGCCACACCTCTCTTGGTGACAAACCCTTTTCATCTTGATCAGCCACAACAGCTTGATGCCCAGGAATGTACAAGACAATTCTTGCTTATTACTCACAACTCACCGAGCATGCACGCGCACACTACAATTCACCAAGCACACGCAAACATTGGAAAAATACTTTGTGATTTGTGTGCCAAACAATTGAAAAGTTTAGATGACTGGTTTCTGCCTTTCTTATGCAACTAAAGTTTTTACAATTGTTTTGTGTAAGAGGCTTTCATTGCAAATATCTTCCATCTTTCTTCATGTCCCAACAGTACCTGATCAAAGTGAATGAGATCAAAACTAAGAAGGGAGTTGACCTGCTCCAGAACCTCATAAAGTACTACCATGCACAGTGCAAGTAAGTATACTGACATAACTTCCAGCACATACTTAAATGCCTTGTTTTCACCAGAAAAGGCAGTGTTGATCAATCAATCAATATCTTTATTGTCCCAATTGGGACATTTGTAGTCAGTCAGGTTTGCAACATTAAAACAACACTAAAAACAATAACAACCATTCAACAGATGTACACATAAGATAAATAGTATGAGATCAGTTACACTCTTAAAATCATCAAATAGGAGCCGTTTATTTGTGCCCCATGCTGATTATGGGATGTATTGTGAGTGGAAGAGTTGAGTGGTTTTGGGTTACTTAGTACTCCCTCAACCAACAATATGTGGCTATCAGTGTTGTTGTCGGGTTAGCAGTTGCGGTTAAAATATCAACTTCCGTAAGATTGCTGCATGGCAAAGGCAACACAAGTGTTGGAATAGTCAAGCATATGTGATTGACAAACAACTTGTCAGACTCCTCCATGTTAGATAACTGGACTTCAGACTGCAAACCATTGTAGTGTGAAAGCAAAACGTATTAAAAAATATATGTTGATATGCTTATGCTAGAATACCGGACTACTCTTTATTTTTCAGCTTTTTTCAGGATGGATTGAAAACCGCAGACAAGTTAAAGCAGTATATTGAGAAGCTTGCAGCTGACCTGTATAATGTAGGTGACATCTACATTTTAAATGTGAAAATGATTAGAGAAAAGGCTGTTAGTCTCTCTGCTGTATGGCTTTATGTTTTCATCTATATCTATCCAATCAGTGTATGTGGTGATTTGGTTGTCACTGACGGGGATTTGATAGTAATTTTAGTGATGTGAATGGTTCTCACTCCACAGATAAAGCAGACCCAGGATGAGGAGAAGAAGCAGTTGACGGCCCTAAGAGACCTCATTAAATCATCTCTGCAGCTGGACCAAAAGGAGGTAGCCTTTTTTGTCTAATAAACCATGGGAGTGCAGCAGGGCACCATACTTGGACCAATATTCATTTGGATTATGGACCCTAGTATTGGCCTGCCTATGCCATATTGTTGACTTTTATAGTGTGATTTGCTATATTATTTGTATCCTTTGGTAATGCTCTAACATTTCTCTAAGATACAGCTGTTGTCTTAAACATAAATAATCTTCTATGACCATATCTACCTGCTAACATTGACAAGAGAGGTTCTCAGTGAAAAGGATATCCTTTCATTCTTACTCATATTACCTAAGACCATCCATTCCTTCTACCTCCATACGTCCCTTCCTCATCTGCCTCAAACTCATAAGAACCATAACACAAGCCCTATGCCATTTCAACAGTCCATTGTTCTATACTTTTCTGCATAAGAAGTGCAATAACAGTAATGGAGCAAGTCTTTCATGTCTCATACCCACTGAGCCGGGTTTTCCACAGCGGCCAGGGAAACACTGTCATGTCCAGCGGGAGGTACTGTACATGCTGTATCCAGCAGTGACATAAAATGTGTATGAGATTAAGTCTCTCCCCTAATGTATCTCCCACTTGGTGCGCACTGCAGTTCCACAAAAGTGTACCTGATAATAGACCTCAGGTATGCCACATTTATTCACCCAACATCAGGTACCAACTCAGTGGCCTTGTGGTTAGTGTCTGCCCTGAGATGAATTTAAAAAATGTATTGCTCTGGATTTTTTGGGGTTTTGCCCCCCTCTATCCTTGACTTTTTCTACATGAGTCTATATAGCACATTGTCGTTGTTAGAATCTTAATATAACAAACAGACCGCACTCAACGAGCTGTATCAGGCCATAAGCAAACAAGAAAATGCTCATCCAGAAGCGGCACTCCTAGTGGCCAGGGACTTTAATGTAGGAAAACTTCAATCTGTTTTACCTAATTTCTACCAGCATGTTACGTGTAACCAGAGGAGAAAAATAAATTGCTACAAAATCTGAACGAAAACGACTCCGATTGTGGGGAAGAAATTAATATGACATCTCTGATGATTGATTATTCTTCTGATTCTGAGTTTACGACTCAGAGGCCTAAACAAAAAAAAAAACAGAACGGTGGGCACTGAGCAGATGCCTGCGCAACCACCAAATGAAACGGTGAGACAGGAGAGAGGAAGGGATGGCACCGTTTGGATAGAACAAGCCGGTGACAATGCTACGGGCCGATTATCAGCACATAATGTCATCACTGAGAGAGCAGGCCCTACAACGCACTCACCAGCTTTCGTTGTTTATGTGACATGGACATGCTCCAACTGATGCCATTGCGTGAACACACACCATGTAAGCACGAGCTGACAATAATTGACTATTTTTGACTGCTGTCATATCAACACATATTCATTATAATGCCATTAATGCTTTTGTGCTGAGTTTCACTATTTATCAAGCACACTTAGCGCTTATAATGATATTTATATACTGATATATACTGATGTTTTCATCATTTGACCGTGCATCTTGCTGACCTTGAATCTTGGTGGTTAGGGTATTATTTAAATTGTTGTCTTTATAAAAATAAGCTGTTACCGCGTTCCAACACATATGCTTTCTGTTTCATAGTTGTACGAAAGGCACAAATAAAATTGATTGAAAACTTTAAAATTGTGGTTTTTGTTTTAGTTTTTTACATATAGCCTACAGCAGGGGTCTCCAACAGGTAGATCGTGAACTACCAGTAGCTCGCAGCCCACCTATTAGTAGCTCGCCAATTAATTCGGAATGTACATGGATTTTTTCATTTGATATATCGCAAACTGTCTTAAACATCCAAACTCCTGCCTGCTATCCAATCAAAGCCACATTATACCACCCCTGGTTAGCCACTATTGGCTTAAAAAGCCAAACGTAACACAATATCTGCCAATTAATTTCCAGCAATATTGCCCCTGTCTGTCTTGTTTGGTGCGCGCGTTTGTTTATCACTCCTCCATATGTAGCCAGTTAGAGATGCTAATGATAACTGTCTTGTGGGTAGACAGAAACACTTTCCCCAAAAACCTTCTCAAATTAAATGTTAACGGGGAAGTTCACCCAAAAGCACTTCTGGGCCCTTTATAACACTTGCCTGGCTGTTTGTCAGTACCCTAGACAGTTTTCAGGTCCATTGTTTGAGTATTTTGTTAAGTTGCGTCAATTCAAATCTGGTATTAGGAACAAAAGAGGTCAATACACGTCTTCTAAATAGACTAGTATTTTAATTAATGCAAACACTTCAATGGTAAATATGATGTTCGTATATACGGGCTCCCTGAAATACCACGCAGGGCAGACAGAGAACTAATCCATTGTTATGAGTTCTCCTTAAAATACTCTTGTCAGTTTTTAGTTCCCGCTCTCTGTTGGGCCTATCAGGGTAGAGACTGAGCGTGGTTTAGACTTACTCAGCCAATCCGTTGGCGCACAGGCTAGTCCCAGCCTCTTGGCGCATCCCTGTTGCCAGGCATAAGTTCTTATCATAACAACCTGTCATGGTGAGAAGAGCCAGCTCCCCTAGACACCATTCCTACGTCCAAGGAAGGTTCACAGATCACAAAGAAGCAGTATAGTCTAGTATTTGGAAACACAAATTCTTATCTCATCTTACCCCCTAAAACAGCTCCTCACATTAATCACAGCTTGCCAGGTGAAACAACCCACATCAGCACAGTCCAGACCCTCCATGCCTTAATCATTAATGCATTCCTTCCAAGCTATTCATCCCATCAATTATGAGAATAAAAAATCCCCACAATTTAGATTTCTGTATTTTATATCAAAATGCTGAATTTCCTAAATGACTTAAAATGCATTAAAAACAGTGTATTTATTGTTACATAAACAACAATTGGTGTCTCGGCATTGAATTGCCAAATCATGTGTTGTTTAATGTAAAAAGTATTTAAAAAACAAAGACCTACTTCGTGCTAGCGCAAAGGTCTTCCATATAGTCTGTAATCCGGTAGATACTCTTCTTCCTGGTTCTAAAATTGATAATTACAGGTGGCGGGACGATGGAGTGTCTTACTATTGGTCTTCAAGAAAGGAAATCAGAACGAAAGGAATTAAACAAAGAGATGGCATCTAGCTAGGCTAGCGGTTAGTAATCGCTGAAGTAAAGTAAGGCGAATAACGTTAGTAGTCGAGTATGACGTTGGCCAAAATGAAGTGCAATAATGTTCCGGTCAGATACAAATACACTACACATTTCCACTCTTTTCCTGACTGCGATGGTGCTTTATGTCAGGCATGGCTGCAGGCCATCCAACATCATGCTTATGGTGTCGGTACGACGCCTGAAGTCATTCACCATCTGTGGTTGACCGTGTCCAGTGATCACTTTGTAGCCACAGACTACAATGGGGACCGGTTGAAACCGGGTTCTGTTCCGACAGTCTTTCCAACATGGACGGGAAAGCTCCAACCATTCAAGGTATGTTGCTAGCTAGCTAAGTTGCTAACACCTGTAGCTAGTCACCACAAAGTAATTTATAACGTTATTTGTTTGCCATTCATTTAATGTTATGTTATGTTTTTAGCTTAGCTACTACTGTAACGGTAACGTTATCCTGTCCTACTGACTGTTTAGCTTATTTTGATTTGTGATGCAATTCCCTTTTTCATTATAACGTTACTGATAAGAAATTGTATATTATTTTCTACTAGGCATCACAGTTTTCTGTAGTGCTATTGATTGCATAAAATTACTTGCCCTAGTTGAGGTCCATGAGTAGCACACAGCCCTAGCCAGAGCCATATAGATAAATATATGTCTCTGGCCCTAGCTGTTGCATGACTTGTAATGACAAACTAGCCCAAACTTTACATTATTTAAATTAAAACATTTAGAATATCAGCTCATGCCCTGAATTGACATGTAATGACTGACTCTGTTTTATACCAGCCAACATCACCAATCACTCTTTCTGTTTATACCTGCCTGGGAGGGAATGGAAGATGGAGAGGGGTAGTGGGACAGACATGAGTATAGGACAATGAACCATACTGTTTCGGATTTGATCTTTGTTCAATTTCTCACATCTATCGTTGTATCCTTTTCACACGCCTCCTCCAATAATGTTTCAGGAGGATGCAAGGAAAGACTAATTAGGATTAATTTATATTTTTTGGTTTGTTATTCTGTTACACATCTTTCAGGAGATCCGAGAAGCCGTGTGGAGTATTCCAAACAGGCTAAGAACTGGGTAGAGAAGAGTGTCTGAACAGAAGACATTCAACTTTAGAACCTGATTGGTCCAGCAGGCTTTCAAGAGGCGGGAAGATAAACAGGTCATATACAAAGACCTAGACTTCAAAGTTGACACACCAGACCTACCTCCCAACATCGCCCCGGTGGAAAAACCAACCAAGGAGGAGCTGGTGGCTAAATTTTGCAACAAACTTTAGCTAGCCTAATGATGGCAGTATGATGTTGTGGAACGCCATCAATAACATGCCATGCAATCATTGGTGGCTGCGTGCAGTGTGACTGCTATGTAGACCACCTGGAACAGCACCGTTCTCTATCTCAGAGATGTATTCATTCCGGTAAATTCATGGGCATAGAAATCAGAATGAATAGATCTGGCTTGGAACCTCTAACCCTGGCAATTTAACTGGTCAACTCATGGGTACACTTGCAAAACTTCACCCGTTCTATTCAATGAGGGGATTTGATTAATCTGGCCCGGGCGCCCGGGTAGGCATGTTTTGCACCAGGTGAAGTTTTGGAACTGGGCTGCCTCCCAGGAGTAATGAGTAGGATTCTGTGGGAAGACCTCAATTGCATACTCCTCGCGTCCTCTCTCCTTCTCAAAACGCATGTGCACACACTACATGTTAATGTTTTTAAATGTATGTAAATGGTAAAGTATTTTGTCTGTAATGTCTTTGTTGTTATGTGTCGGACCCCAGTAAGACTAGCTGTCGCCAAAACCTGTTGGAGTGAAAACCTACAAAACGGTTGCTCTCCAGCAACATGTTTGTAAATCCCTGGTCTAATTAATGCTGAGTGACAGCATGAATGGCATAGTAACTGTGTAATTGTTGTTTTATAAGAACATTAAAAAAACAAAACTACAATGTTATTTCTTGAAAATGTTATTCGTATAAGACGCTATGAGCCTCCTCAACTTCCTGGAATCCAATGTAGCTGCTGTTGGGGTCAGGGTAGTTAGATGTAATTGTTGCCACCACAGAGGCTTGGAGTACCTGTCGTTTGCCTCGACCTAGATGTTCTCCCCTCAGCATCCACTCCAGGGTGATCTGTATTGTCTAGAGAGACAGAAAATAAATACTTGATAATGTACTTCTGATGTGATTTAAGCATTGACAGACTCAGAACATCCAGTTTTTTCTCTATGAATAATTGTAATATTGAGAGTAAAAAAACGGGGGGAAAAACAGGGGAAAAAAACACATCTGAGAAAACAGAATTCGGGAAATTACAAAATATAATTTTAAGGGGCATGTCATGACAAATACTGTTTATTAACCATTATTTTACCAGGTGTATTGACAAAAGAGAAGAATGTGCCTATTTAAAAGTTGTAAAAAAAAAAGTTTAGCTCGCAATTTTTTTTCTTCTTTTAAGTAAACTAATGGAAATGCTGTTGTTATAAAAAATAAAGTATTCCAATGTTACCTAAGACCTTCATAAACACAACCAAATTATTATTTTTGCGATAGCATATATGAAATGTATTAATTACACTGTTGAATGTTGCAGTTCGAATGACTGCTCATTAGCTTGTAGGGGGGTCCCTCGAGGCCCAGCAATTTATAGTGTTAAGGAGACAGATTGGGAGTAAGGCCCTGCGACAAACTAGTGTCCTGTCCAGGGGATGTACTTGTACATCAAGCTGCCTCATGCTACAGAAACAGGTGATAGGCTCCTGCCCTAGGGTCCATTCTGGCTCGGACAAGGCTACTTACAGTGCACTTGGAAAGTATTCAGATCGCTTCCCTTTTTCCATATTTTGTTACGTTACAGTCTTATTATAAAATTGATTAAATACAGTTTTTCCTCATCAATCTACACACACTACCCCATAATGCCAAAGCGAAAACAGGTTTTTAGTAATTTTTGCAAATGTATTACAAATAAAAAACAGAAATACCTTATTTACATAAGTATCCAGACCCTTTGCTATGAGAGCTCAGGTGCATCCTGTTTCCATTGATCATCCTTGAGATGTTTCTACAACTTGATTGGAGTCCACCTGTGGTAAATTCAATTGGACATGATTTGGAAAGACACACACCTGTCTATATAAGGTCCAACAGTTGATAGTGCATGTCAGAGCAAAAACCAAGCCATGAGGTCGAAATAATTATCCGTAGAGCTCCGAGAAAGGATTGTGTCGAGGCACAGATCTGGGGAAGGGTACCAAAAAATGTCTGCAGCATTGAAGGTCCCCAAGAACACTGTGGCCTCCATCATTCTTAAATGGAAGATGTTTGGAACCACCAAGACTCTTCATAAAGCTGGCTGCCCGGCTAAACTGAGCAATCAGAGGAGAAGGGCCTTGGTCAGGGAGGTGACCAAGAACCCGATGGTCACTCTGACAGAGCTCCAGAGTTCCTTTGTGGAGATGGAAGAACCTTCCAGAAGGACAACCATCTCTGCAGCACTCCACCAATCAGGCCTTTATGGTAGAGTGGCCAGACAGAAGCCACTCCTCAGTAAAAGGCAAATGACAGCCCGCTTGGAGTTTGCCAAAAGGTACTTAAAGAACTCAGACTATGAGAAACAAGATTCTCTGGTCTGATGAAACCAAGATTGAACTCTTTGGCCTGAATGCCAAGCGTCACGTCAAGGAAACCTGGCACCATCCCTACAGTGAAGCATGGTGGTGGCAACATCATGCTGTGGGGATTTTTTTCAGCGGCAGGGACTGGGAGACTAGTCAGGATCGAGGGAAAGATGAATGGAGAAAGTACAGAGAGATCCTTGATGAAAACCTACTCCAGAGCACTCAGGACCTCAGACTGGGGGCGAAGGTTCACCTTCCAACAGGACAACGACCATAAGCACACAGCCAAGACAATGCAGGAGTGGCTTCTGGCAAGTCTCTGAATGTCCTTGATTGGCCCAGCCAGAGCCCGGACTTGAACCCGATTTAATATCACTGGCGAGACCTGAAAATAGCTGCGCAGTGACGCTCTCCATCCAACCTGACAGAGCTTGAGAGGATCTGCAGAGAAGAATGGGAAAACTCCCCAAATACAGGTGTGCCAAGCTTGTAGTGTCATACCCAAGAAGACTCAAGGCTGTAATCGCCGCCAAAGGTGCTTCAACAAAATAGGGTCTATATAGTAAAGGGTCTGAATACTTTCCGAATGCACTGTACTCTCTTTACTTTACTCCACATTTAGTTTACTTTTCATTGTCTTAAGCCAACTGTAGATAAGTCAGAGTGGCCAGTGCTGTACCATGCTGGTAGCCAGTGTCAAGTAACCCCTTGCTGGGAACCAGTGTTGTGCTACACGGACTGCTCAGTCTAATGTAAACCTGTTTTGTTTTTTGTTTGAGCATTGGATAATGGATGTATCTTTATATCATAAGACCCTACATTTTATTTTATTCACTGATAGATTTATTGGGGGGGGGGATGCACTGAGTACAACCCAGGGGATAACACTTTAAAGGGATTCCACTTGTTTCCAACTTGGTCCCCAATGGAAAACTGTTATTTTCCGGCGTGGTAACCATAGATCCTTGGTGCAGGGAAGGTGTGGTTATCCCACAAGGAAAACCACACCTTACCCCACTGGTATTCAGCTTCTGAAAACAGTACAGTATAGATCTGATTCAGCCATAAAATGTTGCTCTCTATAGTAATCAGCATTTACCCAACATCAACCCATCACATCCCAGTCAATCCATTCAACATCGTTTTACCTCCCCTCAAGCCTTAAAAGCAGGAAATGTATTGAACTGGTAAAGCTGCAGTATGTAACTTTTTGGGGGACCCGGCCAAATCAACATAGAAAAGTGAGTTATAGATCTGTCATTGTTATTAAAAGCAAGTCTACGAAGCGGTAGATTTTTTCTATGTGCGCTATTTCTATGCTTCCCGTTAAGTTTAGTTTTTGCGTCTTTTACTTTCGGTTTTGTACACCAGCTTAAAAAAAAGCTGAAAATAAAATATTTTTGGTTATGGAAAATATATTTCACAGCTGTTTAGATGGTACAATGATTATCTACACTATACTTGTTTTTTTTGTCACATAAACTGAAATTAGACTTACTATAAGAATTTTAGCAACCAGGAAATGGCGGAGAGATTTCTGCATAGTGCACCTTTAAGGTGTGGATATAGGCATTCCTTATTCCCATTTATAGCAGCCAATTGCCTGAGAAGGGGTATTTTTCCTGAATTTATAATACTAACCACTCTCTGTATTAACTGTTGTTTTCTTGATATGGATATGGGGTCTCCAACCTTTACTAGCACGAGGGCTACTTTTTAAAAAATTAACATGTTGCAAGCTACAATTTTTTTCTAAACTTTTAAATAGAAGATAAGAATGTGCCTGTCAAAATACCTGGTAAAATAGTGGTTAATAAACTGTATTTGGGATGACAGGCCCCATAAAATTATCTTATGTATTTTCCCGATTTCTGTTTTATTTTCCCTGTTTTAGCATTTTTTCAATTTTTACCCTCAATATTACAATTATTCATAGAGAAACAACGAAAATTTATGTTCTGAGTCCATGTCAATGCTTAAATCACACCAGAATACATTTTGTATAGGTCTGGAAAAAAACATAATTCCCCGCTTCTAGCAAGAGAGGAATGTGTCAGTCTAGCGATGTTTCTGCTGTTAGGCCTACTGCTGCAGCGTCTCATGGCAGAGTTTGCAAAACAATGGCCACCCAATGGATACAAATAATCATAATGTAGTAAGCCTACATTGCAGTTAACATTTAGTTGAGAAGGTTTTTGTGGAAAGTCTGTCTACCCACAAGATGGTTATCATTAGCATGGCTACATGCGGAGTGATAAACAAACGCAAACATCAGACGGGCAATATTGCTGCAAATTAAATTGTCCGATATTGTGTTATGTTTGGCTTTTTAAGCCAATAGTGGCTAAGCAGGGGTGGAATAATGTGGCTTTGATTGGATAGTAGCCGGGAGCTTTATGTTTATGACAGTTTGTGGAACAAATGAAAAAAATCCATGTACTTTCAGAATTGCTTGGCGAGCTACTCATAGGTGGGATGCGGTTCTTGATACTTCAACATTGGTGCATTCTGACTTACTGCCTCTCTCTCCCCTTCACTGCATTCTCTGACTGAAGTCTAGGAGAGTAAGTGCTGTCCACTCAATACTAATCATTGGCTTCCTTTATTTTGTCCTGTAACCATTCCCCATGAATGTTTCATAGTTCTGTACCATGTCCCATTGTGTTTGTGACTATTTGGGATTTATTTGTAAAGTAGTGTCTATCTCTGGTAGTGTGTCTAAAGTAGTGTGTCTAGGTAAAGCAGTGTGTCTATAAAGGAGTGTGTCTATGTAAATTAGTGTGTCTACGTAAAGCAGTGTGTCTATAAAGGAGTGTGTCTATGTAAATTAGTGTGTCTACGTAAAGCAGTGTGTCTATAAAGGAGTGTGTCTATGTAAATTAGTGTGTCTACGTAAAGGTGTGTGTCTATGTAAAGTAGTGTGTCTATGTACATTGAACCCTCTGTGACTGGGTCTTTCAGGACTCTCAGAGCAAGCAGAGTGGATACAGCATGCACCAACTACAGGGGAACAAGGAGTTTGGCAATGAGAAGAAGGGCTATTTGATGAAGAAAAGCGATGGGTGGGTGAAAAAGTGGATGGATGGGTACATTTGGTAATGTGTTGATGTGAACGCTGACTTACAATACAGTGTTACAGCCTGAATTAACAATTTATTAAATATAGCTTGTGTCATGGGCCTACACACAATACCCCATAATGTCAAAGTGGAATCATGTTATTTTTTATTTTTTTTTTTTTTTTTATGAATTCAAAAAGTTCAGGAGTAAAAATGTGCTAAACAAGTCACATAATACGTTGCATGGACTCACTGTGTGCAATAATAGTGTTTAACATTGTTTTTTTTAATTACTACTGTAACGGTTTTGACTTGAGGTTATTGTTTGTTAGGGGTGCCAGGTAGGTTGTGCCTACCAGAGAAAATATCGATTTCTCCGTTTTGTTTGAGAGGGAATGAGTCCAGTCCTGTCTGTCAAGTCTACACCAATACAAAGGACTCGTGTAAAAGTCAGTGTGGAAATACTTTTCATAAACCCTTAAAACATTGGATATAACTTCAAATCCACTGTTCTTTTGCGTTTGTTGTATTATCACAATAATCACACAATCAATAAGTCAAAAAACAATAACATCCTTGGTTCACTGGTAAATGTCCCTTACCTCGGGCATAAAAAGTGTCCAGCCCGGCAAATGAGTGCAGTGAACAAGTGACCTTACTCAATCAATGTTTGTCCGTTCATAAAGTGCAGCGTAAACCCAGTCTCAATCATACAATCAAAATCTCAAACTCTTTTACCACACAACCATAAAGAGCATCAGAAATCTCAGTAGTCTTCAACTACAACTGAACACATAAATCAACACTGATGGTCCTCTGTAGCTCAGCTGGTAGAGCACGGCGCTTGTAACGCCAAGGTAGTGGGTTCGATCCCCGGGACCACCCATACACAAAAATCGCTTTGGATAAAAGCGTCTGCTAAATGGCATATTATTATTATTATTATTAACACGGTATAAATCACCCCAAAAGAAATTAAATACTGTATGCAAAAAAAGTGGTAGTCGGTCAGTCAGACAATCCAATCCGCCAACAGATCTCCAACGGAGAAAGTCCAAGGAGACCAACATAGATCAGTAGTCCAACAATAGACATAAGTAGATCCGATACTGGTTGATCCTGCGACACGGCTACAGTACACACTTTTAAATACAACAAAACAAACTGGGTATGAATGAGCTTCCAAGCTGAGGGTTGAACACTTCCTCTCTCGCGCCACTGTCACAACCCACTTTTGCGCAGCTGATGCTGGCTATTTCACAGGGACTTAAAGGGGAAGCGCCCCATCGGCAGGAGAAGCACTGAGACGATTCAGACAAATTCAGTACCTCTTCTCTGTACCACACACATACAATTACTGTATCTGTAAGGTCCCTCAGTCGAGCAGTGAATTTCAAATACAGATTCAATCACAAAGACCAGGGAGGTTTTCCAATGCCTCGCAAAGAAGGGAACCTATTGATAGATGGGTAAAAATAAAAATACAGACATTGAATATCCCTTTCAACATGGTGAAGTTATTAATTACATTTTGGATGGTTTATCAATACACCCAGTCACTACAAAGATACAGGCATCCTTCCTAACTCAGTTGCAGGAGAGGAAGCAAACCGCTCAGGGATTTCACCATGAGGCCAATGGGGACTTTAAAACAGTTACAGAGTGTAATGGCTGTGATAGGAGAAAACTGAGGATGAATCAATAACATTGTAGTTACTCCACAATACTAACCTAAATGACCAAATGAAAAGAAGGAAGCCTGTACAGAATACAAATATTCCAAAACATTTATCCTGTTTGTAATAAGGCACTAAAGTAAAACTGCAAAAAATGTGGCAAAGAAATTAACTTTGTGTCCTGAGTACAAAGCGTTATGTTTGGGGCAAATCCAACACAACACATCACTGAGTATCACTTTAAGTATTTTCAAGCATGGTGGTGACTGCATCATGTTTTGGGTATGCTTCAAGTTTCACATTTCCGTCACATGCACAAGTACAGTGAAATGCCTTTCTTGCAAACTCAAAACCCAACAATGCAATAATCAATAACAATGTGAGATAAGAATATGAAATATGAAATACACAATACAGTAATAAGTAAGTAAGCATACTATATACAGGAAATATTTAAAAGTCAGTTCCAATACCATATTTACATGTGCAGGGATACTGGAGTGATGGAGATAGATGTGTATAGGGGTAAGGGGACTAGGCAACAGGATATAAGATAAACAGAGTAGCAGCAGCTTGTATGTGAGAGGGTATGCGGGTGTGTAGAGTCAGTATAAATATATGTGCATATTATGTGTGAGTGAGAAGATGATGGAGTGAGTGTGAGTGTGTGTGTTGGAGTGACAGTGTGTGTGAGTTTGTAGGGGTCTGTGAGTGTCCATATTGTTAGCTATTTATCAGTCATATTGCTTGGGGATAGAAGCTGTTCAAGAGCCTGTTGGTGTCAGACTTGATGCACCGTTACCTCTTGCCATGTGGCAGCAGAGAAAATAGTCTGGTTTGGGTGGTTGGTGTCTTTGACGATTTTCCGGGCCTTCTTTTCACACCGCCTGATATAGATGTCCTGAAAGGCATTTAGCGCCATGTAGCGCCATGTGATCGCGGGCAGTGCTATTGCCATACCAAGCAGTGATGCAGCCATTGCAAGCAGTGATACTTGTCATTGGCAAGGACTGAGGAGTTTTTTAGGATAAAAATAATCGGAAAAGAGCTAAGCACAGGCAAAATCCTAGAGGAAAACCAGGTTCAGTTTGCTTTCCAACAGACACTGGGAGAGAAATTCACCTTTCAGCAGGACAATAACCTAAAACACAAGGCCAAATATACTTGCTTACGAAGATGACAGTGAATGGCCTAGTTACAGTTTTGACTTAAATAGGCTTGAAAATCTATGGCAAGACTTGTAAATGGCTGTCTAGCAATGATCAACAACCAACTTGACAGAGCTTGAAGAATGTTAAGAAGAATACTTATGTAAATTAGATATTTCTGTATTTAATGTTCAATACATTTGCTAAAATTTCTAAATACATATTTTCACTTTGTCATTATGGGGTATTGTGTGTAGATGGATGAGATTTTTTTAAAATCCATTTTGAATTCATGCTGTAACACACAACATTTGGAATAGGTCAAGGGGTATGAATACTTTCTGAAGGCACTGTATCAGTATTTGTTTGTCTGTGTAAATATTTATAAGATTAAGAAGTGTGAAAAATTATCTCCTTGATTTATTTCCTTGTTTCCTAGGTTACGGAAGGTGTGGCAAAGGAGGAAATGTTCTGTGAAGAGCGGCATCCTCACTATCGCACATGCCACAGTGAGTACTACTACATTGCACTACATTACCCATAATCCATTGCAACACAATGCAACGCAGCAACACAGCAACACAGTGAGAACACTCTTGTCCAGAAGCCAAATCCCACCAGACAAAAATATGTTGAACCAAGGTTCTATCAACATGTCAAACCCTATATCCTGGACACCCACCTGAGCGACCCCATGGGGTAGTTGCTTGAAGTGGTAGTTGCTTGTTAAAAATGTAATGTAATACAATGACAATTTGGGTTATAGGTTAAAATCCTACGCATGAACTGCCAACATTATTACGCACATTAATTGATAATGATGGGAAATAAGATATGCAAGATATTTGAATAGACATTTTTAAATTGCTATACAAATATATTGAGGTGAGAGCATTGGAAATGCCTTTGGCGGTTGACCTGCTTCTGTTTTGTGGGTGGCACTATGTGCTGTTTTCGATGGATGGGTCCTGGCCCCTTGGGGGCATAGGGATCCGGGGGGACAGGGGTGGTATGCTGATCACTGGGATGACGGCCCAACTTGGGATGGGGAGAGGTTTTTGCGGGGGAATTAGTGGAGAACAATTGGAGGGTTATTTAGTAACATTGCAAATATCATGGTACAGCTATATGGACACTCAATCACTAAGGTATTTTCTATTGGTAAATTTACAAACATATATAATGACAAATAGATTTGAAACTTGTATCTCATTATGGTATGTGGTGAAATAAGTATAGCCAGTTATAATTGTAATGGCTTAGCAGATAATAACAAAAGAGGAACAATATTTACATGGCTCAAAGAGAAGGAATATAATATCTATTGTTTACAGGAAACCCATTCAACAATTCTAGATGAAGTTGCGTGGAAAAAGGAATGGGGTGGCAAATATACTTCTCCCATGGGCAAAGAAACTCAAAAGGGGTGATGATATTAATTAACAGTAATTTCGATCCGAATGTGCAAATTGTCCAAACAGATACGCAAGGTAGATGGATTATTTTAAATATGTTATTGGACCATAAACAAATATGTCTCATTAACCTTTACGGACCAAATAATGATGATCCACACTTCTTTGAAAATATATATAATAAAATATCGACCTTGCAAGCAATTCAAGACTCTATTATTATGGTGGGAGATTATAATACTGTTTTAAATAGCTCAATGGACCGTAAAGGAAATCACACTACAAACAATCACCGTCATGCTCTTAAGGAAATCGTGAATGTCATGGATACATTAGAACTAGTAGATACATGGAGGCTTAAATATCCTGATCTAGTGAGATATACATGGCGGAGACTCAATCAAGCTAGTCATCTTGACTTCTTTCTTATGTCATTCTCGTTGGCACCAAAAGTTTAAAAAGTGTTGATAGGGGACAGAATGCAGTCGGATCATCATATAATTGGCATATACATTACTCTTACTGAAAATCCACGTGGGCGAGGATATTGGCAATGTAATCAAAGCTTATTGGATGATAACTTGTTTTTAACTAGGATAGAGGAATTTATAACAGATTTTTTCCGACATAACATAGGTACAGCAAATCCCCTTATTGTATGGGATACCTTTAAATGTGCCTTTAGAGGCCATGCAATTCAGTACTCATCTCGAAAACAAAAGCAATTTAGGTCAAAAGAGTCCACACTAACAAAGGAAATAGAAGGTCTAACAGAACAGATAGATAGCAATAAAAACTGTAACATAGAGGCTCAGAATAAATTAGAGGAAAAACAAAAAGAAATGGAGAAACTTATTCAAGAAAGATCAAGTGTAATATATTATAAAAATAAAGCAGACTGTATACTTTAAGCATATGTTTTAATTTCAGTCATCTCCATCTCCTCTAACTGAAGCAAATTGTAGAGATTTTTTTTCTATTGATAATGTAAAATTAACAGCCATACAGAAAGACTCATGTGAAGGTGAAATTACAGAGGAGGAACTTCTGGATGCAATTAAAGACTTTAAGTCCGGGAAAACTCCAGGATTGGATGGCATACCAGTCGAGGTATACCAAACCTTTTTTGATATACTCAGAGGACCGTTATTAGCATGTTTTAACCACTCCTATGTAAATGGTAGATTATCAGACACTCAAGAAGAAGGTCTGATTTCATTATTACTGAAACAGGATACAAGTGGAAAATATAAAGATCCAGTCCATTTAAAAAATTGGCGGCCCCTTACACTTCAGTGTTGTGATGCAAAAATTCTAGCTAAATGTATAGCGCATAGAATTTAAAAGGTATTGTCGGACATTATTCATTCTAATCAGACATGGGCGATACATTGGAGATAATATAAGGCAAGTGCTGGAAACAATAGAACACTATGAAAAATCTGGGAAACCAGGCCTGCTATTCATAGCAGACTTTGAAAAGGCATTTGATAAAGTACGACTGGGGTTTAT
The DNA here is from genome assembly GCF_020615455.1 of Coregonus clupeaformis. Lineage (NCBI taxonomy): Eukaryota > Metazoa > Chordata > Actinopteri > Salmoniformes > Salmonidae > Coregonus > Coregonus clupeaformis. The sequence continues at coordinate 3,122,834 of NC_059209.1, forward strand.
ATATAAATGCCTGGAGCATTTCAATTTTGGAGAATCTCTTATAAAATGGGTCAAAATCATGTATAGTAGCCCTAGGTGTAAAATAGTAAATAATGGCTATTTCTCAGAAAGTTTTAAACTGTCAAGAGGAGTGAAACAAGGTTGTCCACTATCGGCATATCTATGTATTATTTCCATCGAGATGTTAGCTATTAAAATCAGATCCAACAATAATATCATGGGATTAGAAATCCAGGGCTTAAAAACAAAGGTGTCATTGTACGCTGATGATTCATGTTTTCTTTTAAATCCACAACTAGAATCCCTCAACAACCCTATAGAGGATCTAGATACATTTTCTAACCTCTCTGGATTACAACCAAATTATGATAAATGTACTATATTACGTATTGGATCACTAAAAAATACAATTTTTACATTAACTTGTAGTTTACCAATAAAATGGTCTGATGGTGATGTGGATATACTCGGAATACATATCCCAAATGAAATAAATGATGTCACTCCAATACATTTTAATAGAAAGTTCGCAAAAATATATAAGATCTTGCTACCATGGAAAGGTAAATACCTGTCAATTTGTGGAAAAATCACCCTGATTAACTCTTTAGTATTATCCCAGTTTACCTAATTGCTTATGGTTTTGCCTACGCCTAGCGAACAGTTTTTTTAATTCTATGAGAAAAAAATATTCCATTTTATTTGGAACGGCAAGACAGACAAAATTAAACGGGCCTATTTATATAATGAATATGAATTCGGAGGACAGAAATTATTAAATATTAAAGCATTAGACCTATCACTAAAAGCTTCAGTCATACAAATATTATACTTAAATCCGAACTGATTCTCTAGCAAACTAGTAAAATTGTCTCACCCAATGTTCAAGAAGGGACTTTTTCCCTTTATTCAGATTACAACCCCTCACTTTCAGGTATTTGAAAAGGAAATCATCTCCCAAATATCACTATTTCTAAAACAAGCCATAGAAAGTTGGTTGCAATTTCAATTTAATCCTCCAGAAATGACAGAACAAATATTGCAACACATATAAACTCAAATATACTAATTGATAAAAAACCGTTCTTTTTTTAGAAAAAATAAAATAAATGTATAATCTTTGTAAATGATATTATCGGTAGGAATGGTGGAGTTATGTCGCACATGCAGCTAACAAAAACAAATGGAAATGTCTGCTCTACCCCAAATTACAACCAAATAATTGCAGCATTACCGCAAAAATGGAAGAGGAAATTGGAAGGAGGAAAAAGTAAGGAACTTGTCTGTCGGCCTTGCATTAAAGAACATAATTGGGTAAAGAAAATTGTGGTAAATAAAAAAGTTTACCAGTTTAATTTAAGGACCAAAAGATTGACAGCCATCCCATATAGATTGCAAAATAGTTGGGAATAGATTTTTGACGTACCGATCCCATGGCATAGTGTTTATGAACTGATATGCAAAACGACGGCGAATTCAAAACGTTTTCAATTTAAATTATTATATAAAATTCTTGCTACCAATAGAATGTTATTTGTATGGGGGATACAATCTTCCCAGCTCTGCAGATTTGGCTGTGAAGAGACAGAATCATTAGATAATTTGTTTTGGTACTGTCCATTTGTAGCTTGTTTCTGGACACAGGTCCAGGAATGGCTGAAGGATTGCAATATTTGCATGGAGCTGACCCTGCAGATAGCACTACTGGGTGATCTGAAAAGTCATAGTCAATCGATCATTAATATAATAATACTTTTAGCAAAAATGTTTATTTTCAATTCACAAACTGTAGAAACAATGAGAATAGAAAGGTTCAGAACCTTTGTAAAACATCACAGTACAGTTGAAAAATATATGGCAAATACAAATCCAATATGTACATTTACATTTTAGTCATTTAGCAGACGCTCTTATCCAGAGTGACTTACAGGAGCAATTAGGGTTAAGTGCCTTGCTTAAGGGCACATCGACAGATTTTTCACCTACTCGGCTCGGGGATTTGAACCAGCGACCTTTCAGTTACTGGCACAACGCTCTTACCCACTAAGCTACTATTTTATTTTTTATTTTGGCCCCCCGTGGGAAACAAACCCACAACCCTGGTGTTGCAAACGCCATGCTCTACCAACTGAGCTACATCCCTACCGTCCATTCCCTCTGCTACCCTGGACGACGCTGGGCCAATTGTGCGCCGCCCCATGGGTCTCCCGGTCGCGGCCGGCTACGACAGAGCCTGGATTCGAACCAGGATCTCTAGTGGCACAGCTAGCACTGCGATGCAGTGCCTTAGACCACTGCGCCACACGTGTATGGTGTTAAGAGATAGATGGGAGGTGTATAATGGAGCTGAAGGATGGGACTAATAACAACAACTAATAACAACAAGATAACTAGTGAAAGACATCTGTGTCCATAATAAGTATATAGGTTATATATTGTCAGCTTTTGTGAAAGAGCACAGTTAGAAAGATATGGCACATAGAAGCATACCAGATGGACATCATGAAAATGATCGGAGGAAGTTCAGGAGTAAAAACAAATAAAATATAATTATTGACTGTGTCCATAAAATGTATATAGTATGTATAAGCATGAAGTAGAGGCCTAAGCATTGTTGTTCACTAGTTTACTCCAATTAGGGAAGGGATGGTGGGTTTGGAAAGTAATAAAGGGAATTATATTTTTTTTTAAAGGATATGTATGTATATACAGTGGGGAGAACAAGTATTTGATACACTGCCGATTTTGCAGGTTTTCCTACTTACAAAGCATGTAGAGGTCTGTCATTTTTATCATAGGTACACTTCAACTGTGAGAGACGGAATCTAAAACAAAATCCAGAAAATCACATTGTATGATTTTTAAGTAATTAATTAGCATTTTATTGCATGACATAAGTATTTGATCACCTACCAAGCAGGAAAAGAATTCCGGCTCTCACAGACCTGTTAGTTTTTCTTGAAGAAGCCCTCCTGTTCTCCACTCATTACCTGTATTAACTGCACCTGTTTGAACTCGTTACCTGTATAAAAGACACCTGTCCACACACTCAATCAAACAGACTCCAACCTCTCCACAATGGCCAAGACCAGAGAGCTGTGTAAGGACATCAGGGATAAAATGGTAGACCTGCACAAGGCTGGGATGGGCTACAGGACAATAGGCGAGCAGCTTGGTGAGAAGGCAACAACTGTTGGCGCAATTATTAGAAAATGGAAGAAGTTCAAGATGATGGTCAATCACCCTCGGTCTGGGGCTCCATGCAATATCTCACCTCGTGGGGCATCAATGATCATGAGGAAGGTGAGGGATCAGCCCAGAACTACACGGCAGGACCTGGTCAATGACCTGAAGAGAGCTGGGACCACAGTCTCAAAGAAAACCATTAGTAACACACTACGCCGACATGGATTAAAATCCTGCAGCACACACAAGGTCCCCCTGCTCAAGCCAGCGCATGTCCAGGCCCGTCTGATGTTTGCCAAAGACCATCTGGATGATCCAGAGGAGGAATGGGAGAAGGTCATGTGGTCTGATGAGACAAAAATAGAGCTTTTTGGTCTAAACTCCACTCGTCGTGTTTGGAGGAAGAAGAAGGATGAGTACAACCCCAAGAACACCATCCCAACCATGAAGCATGGAGGTGGAAACATCATTCTTTGGGGATGCTTTTCTGCAAAGGGGACAGGACGACTGCACCGTATTGAGGAGAGGATGGATGGGGCCATGTATCGCGAGATCTTGACCAACAACCTCCTTCCCTCAGCAAGAGCATTGAAGATGGGTCGGGGCTGGGTCTTCCAGCATGACAACGACCCGAAACACACAGCCAGGGCAACTAAGGAGTGGCTCCGTAAGAAGCATCTCAAGGTCCTGGAGTGGCCTAGCCAGTCTCCAGACCTGAACCCAATAGAACATCTTTGGAGGGAGCTGGAAGTCCGTATTGCCCAGCGACAGCCCCGAATCCTGAAGGATCTGGAGAAGGTCTGTATGGAGGAGTGGGCCAAAATCCCTGCTGTAGTGTGTGCAAACCTGGTCAAGACCTACAGGAAACGTATGATCTCTGTAATTGCAAACAAAGGTTTCTGTACCAAATATTAAGTTCTGCTTTTCTGATATATCAAATACTTATGTCATGCAATAAAATGCAAATTAATTACTTAAAAATCATACAATGTGATTTTCTGGATTTTTGTTTTAGATTCCGTCTCTCACTGTCGAAGTGTACCTATGATAGAAATGACAGACCTCTACATGCTTTGTAAGTAGGAAAACCTGCAAAATCGGCAGTGTATCAAATACTTGTTCTCCCCACTGTATGTATATATATATATATATATATATATATATATATATATATATATATATATATATATGCGAGAAAAAAACATGCGGGATTGGAAGTGATGCAGACAATTACATTGATGGAAGTTACAATCTGTCTGCAATATTAAAGCTGATCTACCCCCTAAAAAAAATAATTAAATAAAAAATAAACGTCAAATCTTTTCAACATACTGATCAACAACTGGCTGATTAATTCATCCTTTCATTTCTTCACCTATTTCATATGTTATTTCTCTCATCTAGTCTAACAGACAGCCGGTGAGACTGAACCTACTGACCTGCCAGGTCAAACCCAGTGGGGAGGACAAGAAGTGCTTCGACCTCATCTCCCGTGAGTTCCTATAATTACATTTACATTTAAGTCATTTAGCAGATGCTCTTATCCAGAGCGACTTACAAATTGGTGCATTCACCCTATAGCCAGTGGGTTAACCACTTTACCCAATTTTTTTTATTTTTTTATTTGGGGGGGCTAGACGGATTACTTCATCCTATCCCAGGTATTCCTTAAAGAGGTGGGGTTTCATTCTCTATAATATCATATAAGAATAATATAATGTATAATATATGATAATATATTTAGTATAATATCATATAATGATGATGATAACTTAGCAGACACTTTTATTCATAATTGACTGTATTGGAATGGAATCGGCCGTCTGCACCAGACCTGGGTCGAATACTGTATATGTAAAATACTTTCACATACTTGAGCTGAGCCTGATAGAATGCAGTAATAGTTGTCAAAATCTTAGCTAAATAATCATAGCTCAATAGCTAATCATAGTGCACCTCCTAATCATAGCTAATTATAACGCACATCAAGTTTTTTGAAGGAGAACATCATTCCTTAGTTTTTACTGTTTCTTGGTAGCAGTGGCGTGAGGGAGTCTTACAAGTGAGAGGGGTAGATGAGATTAGAAGAGTTGTAATCTCTGTTAGCCATGAAGTAAAATCTTGTGTAATTTGGTCAGCTGCGTGATTAACTTCTGTGTTCATACGTGTTAGAAATTGAGAGTTCCAGCACAAACTAAGTCTCCACCCCACTGAACTAATGCTGCTCGGACCTCACGCATCCCATTCAGTCCCTGGCAGATTCTCTTGATCTACACGCAGAATCGGTCCACGGGAGATTAGTAGAGTTGAAAGTGAAGGTCTGGTGCCTGAGTTTGGCTGAATGGTACCACCAACTCTACCACATGTAGGGCTGGCTCGGTAATTGTATAATCTTTTAATAGACGATTATGGATGAAGACCGTGAAGAAAATAAAATAACTGTCATAACCGCTTTAATAATACATCTCTGTACTTTGCTCCGTTCATCTTTGCCTCGATCCTGACTAGTCTCCCAGTCCCTGCCGCTGAAAAACATCCCCACAGCATGATGTTGCCAACACGATGCTTCACCTTAGGGATGGTGCCAGGTTTCCTCCAGACTTTACGCTTGGCATTCAGGCCAAAGAGTTCAATCTTGGTTTCATCAGACCAGAGAATCTTGTTTCTCATGGTCTGAGAGTCTTTAGGTGCCTTTTGGCAAACTCCAAGCGGGCTGTCATGTACCTTTTATTGAGAAGTGACTTCCGTCCGGCCACTCTACCATAAAGACCTGATTGGTGGAGTGCTGCAGAGATGGTTGTCCTTCTGGAAGGTTCTCCCATCTCCACAGAGGAACTCTAGAGCTCTGTCAGAGTGACCATTGGGTTCTTGGTCACCTTCCTGACCAAGGCCCTTCTCCCCCTGATTGCTCAGTTTGGCCTGGCAGCTCTAGGAAGAGCCTTGGTGGTTCCAAACTTCTTCCATTTAACAATGATGGAGGCCACTGTGTTCTTGGGGACCTTCAATGCTGCATATATTTTTGGGTACCCTTCCCCAGATCTGTGCCTCGACAAAATCCTGTCTCGGAGCTCTACGGACAATTCCTTCCACCTCATGGCTTGGTTTTTGCTCTGACATGCACTGTCAACTGTGGGACCTGATATAGAGAGCTCTGTACCTTTCCAAATCATGTCCAATCAATTGAATTGACCCCAGGTGGACTCCAATCAAGTTATACATCTCAAGGATGATCAATGGAAACAGGATGCACCTGAGATCCATTTTGAGTCTCATAGCAAAGGGTCTGAATACTTTTATAAATAAGGTATTTCTGTTTTTTATTTTTAATACATTTGCTAAAATTTCTAAAAACCTGTTATTGCTTTGTCATTATGGGGTATTGTGTGTAGATTGCTGAGGATTATATATATTTTTATCAATTTTAGAATAAGGCTGTAACGTAACAAAATGGGGAAAAAGTCAAGGGGTCTGAATACTTTCCGAAGGCACTGTAGGCTTAAAAAAAAAATCTCCATGTGTGCAACTTCTGTAAGTGCCTCTACTCTACTGCTCTATGCCACTACTCAAAAGATATGATATGCATTAAATGCTTTATTATAAAGGTGATTTCTTTTTGAATGCGTTCCGGTACCTCAGAGCCCCCAGGTGACCCCCCTCTTGGCTCACTTTTTGTTCCTGTACCTCCTAATTTACAAATTAAGCACTGACTGTCTCCATCTCCTCCCTACTCCCTTTGATGCTGTAACACGGTCTGTGCAGAACCCATAATGCACTGTGAGATGGCGCCAGAGGAGATGGCTGCCGTTTTATGGCCCTCTAACCAATTGTGCTATTATGTGTGTTTTTTCGCGTTATTTGTAATTTATTCTGTACATAATGTTTCTGCCACTGTCTCTTATGACCAAAAAGAGCTTCTGGATATCAGGACAGCGATTACTCACCTCGTATTGGACGAAGATATTCTACAGACACCCGACAAGGCCCAAATCCCCTTCATTCGCATGAGAAAGAGACGGAAATATCGTGGACGTAGGTCGGGGTGCCTTATAAGGATCCGACAGCGAGCGAGTAATCTGCCTCTTCCATCAATCCTATCAGCCAACGTACAATCATTTGAAAACAAAATGGACGACCTAAGATCAAGGATATCCTACCAATGGGAGATTAAAACTGTAATATCTTACGTTTCACCGAGTCGTGGCTGAACGACGACATGGATAAAATACAGCTGGCGGAATATATGCTACATCGGCAGGATAGAACGGCTGACTCCGGTAAGACAAGGGGTGGCGGTCTGTGTATATTTCTATATAGACTCTAACTCGGACGCTTATAAGAAATCCTGCCATGCCCTCCGATGAACCATCAAACAGGCAAAGAGTCAATACAGGACTAAGATTGAATCGTACTACACCAGCTCCGATGCTCGTCGGATGTGGCAGGGATTGCAAACTATTACAGACTACAAAGGGATGCACAGCCGCGAGCTGCCCAGTGACACAAGCCTACCAGAGAAACTAAATCACATCTATGCTCGCTTCGAGGCAAGCAACACTGAAGCACGCATGAGAGCATCAGCTGTTCCGGATGACTATGTGATCATGCTGTCCGTAGCCGATGTGAGTAATACTTTTAAGCAGGTCAACATTCACAAGGCTGCAGGGCCAGACGGATTACCAGGTCATGTACTCCGACTGGCATGTGTCTTCACTGACATTTTCAACATGTCCCTGACTGAGTCTGTAATAACAACATGTTTCAAGCAGACCACCATAGTCCCTGTGCCCAAGAACATTAGGATAACCTGCCTAATTGACTACCGACCCATAGCACTCACGTCTGTAGCCATGAAGTGCTTTGAAAGGCTGGTCATGGCTCACATCAACACCATTATCCCAGAAACCCTAGACCCACTCCAATTTGTATACCGCCCCAACAGATTATGCAATCTCTACTGCACTCCACACTGCCCTTTCCCACCTGGACAAGAGGAACACCTACGTGAGAATGCTATTCATTGACTACAGCTCAGCGTTCAACACCATAGTGCCCTCAAAGCTCATCACTAAGCTAAGGACCCTGGCACTAAACACCTCCCTCTGCAACTGGATCCTGGATTTCCTGACTGGCCGCCCCCAGGTGGTAAGGGTAGGTAACAACACATCTGCCACGCTGATCCTCAAAACGGGGGCCCCTCAGGGGTGCTTGCTCAGTCCCCTCCTGTACTCCCTGTTCACCCATGACTGCATGGCCAGGCACGACTCTAACACCATCATTAAGTTTGCAGACGACACAACAGTGGTAGGCCTGATCACCGACAATGATGAGACAGCCTATAGGGAGGAGGTCAGAGACCTGGCCGTCTTGTGCCAGGATAAGAACCTCTCCCTCAACGTGATCAAGACAAATGAGATGATTGTGGACTACAGGAAAAAAAAGAGGACTGAGCATTCTCATCGACGGGGCTGTAGTGGAACAGGTTGAGAGCTTGAGGTTCCTTGGTGTCCACATCACCAACAAACTATCATGGTCTAAACACACCAAGACAGTCGTGAAGAGGGCACGACAATGCCTATTCCACCTCAGCAGACTGAAAAGATTTGGCATGGGTCCTCAGATCCTCAAAAGTTATACAGCTGCACCATCGAGAGCATCCTGACTGGTTGCATCACTGCCTGATATAGCAACTGCTCGGCCTCCGGCCGCAAGGCACTACAGAGGGTAGTGCGTACGGCCCAGTACATGACTGGGGCCAAGCTTCCTGCCATCCAGGACCTCTATACCAGGTGGTGTCAGAGGAAGGCCCTAAAAATTGTCAAAGACAACAGCCACCCTAGTCATAGACTGTTCTCTCTACTAACGCATGGCAAGCGTTACCGGAGCGCCATGTCTAGGTCCAAAAGGCTTCTTAACAGCTTCTACCCCCAAGCCATAAGACTCCTGAAAAGCTAATCATGGCTACCCGGACTATTTGCATTGTCCCCCACACCCCACCCCCTCTTTTACGTTGCTGCTACTCTGTTTTTTACTTATGCATTGTCACTTTAACTCTACCCACATGTACATATTACTTCAATTACCTCGACTAACCGATGCCCCCGCACATTGACTCTGTACCGGTACCCCCTGTATATAGCCTCCCTACTGTTATTTTAGTTTAGTGCTGCTCTTTAATTATTTGTTATTTTTTACCTATCTATTTTTTACTTAACACATATCTTTCTTAAAACTGCATTTTGGCTAAGGGCTTGTAAGTAAGCATTTCACTAAGGTCTACACCTGTTGTATTCGGCACAAGTGGCAAATACATTTTGATTTGATTTGATTTAATTTGAATTGTACGTTTAATCCAGTTTGTAAAAATGCTCAAATCTGACCTGAATCACCCTTCTGTCTGCTGAAAGTAGCTACCTATTGTCATCCTTTATAAGTGACTGCATTGAATGCTGCACATGATACATTTGTTTGCTGTGGTTGCTAGGCAACGGCCCGCCTCTGCTGCACTGCCTATGTAACGGCGTCATGCTGCTAATTTGAATATTATGCATATGCCACAGAAAATGAAAACATATTTAATCATTTCTGGAATTCCTGCTCTCTCGCTTGACTCGCTATGAAACATGTGCAGACAGACACACACTCAAATAATAAATAGACAGTCGGAGAGTATTTAAAATAACATCTTCCTCAGCGTCAACAAAACGAAGGAGCTGATCGTGGACTACGCCCCCAGCCTCATCGACGGGGTTAGGGTTAAATGTGGCAATACATTGAAAAAAACCTACGGATTCAGTCTTGTATATTTAGCTATGACCAAGTGTCATTACAACCGAGGATATATTTTTGAATGTTATGACTACATTGTAGCCGGACATCTTTTGATCTATACCATTACTCTTTGCGAGATATGAGACAAATCATTGCAGACGTCGCGGTATCTGACGTAAGACAATTATATATCCTACTGTCTGAATAAATAAAAATACTTTAAAATATAAAGTGAAAGTGTGAAGGACTGACCCAGGGATGGAACCCCTGTAGCACTACCACTATACCAAAACACGGCACACACCTCAATGTTCAAGTATTTGGAAGTATTTTATGTGTTTCACCGAGCCCAGGCTCCGAGACAGTGAGGGAGAAGCCCTTTGTTTTTTTGTGTGTGTAAAAAAACGGGCTCCCACAGTTAGTGTTTTTACTTCTAGTCATTCTACTCTAGTAATACTAGCTATGCACTAAGGTACTGGATGTCTGTCATTTCTCTTTTACAGATAATCGCACATATCATTTCCAGGCTGAAGATGAACAAGAGTTTGTGATGTAAGATAGCCAACTATATGGTGTGTTTGTGTTTGTGTGTGTGTGTATACAGCTGAATGTCTGTAAAATATGGTGGGGAATCTTTGATGATATGGGACTGTTTTGCTTCCACTGGTCCTGGGGCCCTTGTTAAGGTCAACGGCATCATGAACTTTACCCAGTACCAGGACATTTTAGCTAAAAACCTGGTTGCCTCTGCCAAGAGGTTGAAACTTGGCCGCAAGTGGATCATCAGCAAGATAATAACCCCAAGCACACATTAAAATCCACAAGGAAATTATTAATTGGCCACAAAAAGAAAGAAGGAATGGTCTAAGACCCCTCCCAATGTGTTCTCCAATGTCATAAAACATTTTAGAAAAAGGCTCAGTGCCATTATCCTCACAAGGGGAATTATTGAAATGTATTGAAAATGTATTCTTTTTGAGAAGAAAATGTATTACTTGTTAAACAAAATCTCTTTCTCTGAGCAATTGTATTAGTGTAGAATAATATAATGTCCCCATTTTTTGAGCATACAATATAGCTCAGTATTTGAATTATTTATTTTATGCAGTACTTTTTGCTCATCTTTATCAAGGGTGTCACTGTATACAGTATATACACTACCAGTCAAAAGTTTGGACACACCTACTCATTCAAGGGTTTTTCTTTATTTTTACTATTTTGTACATTGTAGAATAATAGTGAAGACATCAAAACTATTAAATAACACATATTGAATCATGTAGTAACCCAGAAAGTGTTAAACAAATCAAAATATATTTTATATTTGAGCTTCTTCAAATAGCCACCCTTTGCCTTGATGACAGCTTTGCACACTCTTGGCAAAAACATAGTAAAATTGTAGAAATAAAGAAAAACCCTTGAATGAGTAGTTGTGTCCAACCTTTTGACTGGTACTGTATATGTGTGTGTGTGTGCAGCTGGATATCGGTGCTGACCAACAGTAAAGAGGAGGCACTGAACAAGGCGTTCCGCGGGGAGCAGAGTACAGGAGGAGAGGACACTCTGGATGACCTGACCAAAGCCATCATAGAAGACGTGCTACGGATGCCTGGCAACGAAATCTGCTGTGACTGTGGTGCAGCTGGTGAGTGAGATAGTGAGTGTGTGTGTGTGTCTGTTTTCTCCCTCATGTGGTTTAAGTGATCTCTCATCATCCCAAACATACAGTAATAAGAATAATAATAGATTTATTTTATAAAGAGCTTTTCATTACGAAGACAATCTCAAAGACGCTTTTAAAACGAACAAAACAAATGTAGATCTGGCAGGTCTTGGGCGATGATCTTCCACTCCACAGCTTCAGATGTTAAGGTGTTGTTCATCCAGGCAGTTCAGAAAGGCTGAGCACTAGTTTAAGCGGAAGGAGCTTAAATGGCACAAAGTCAGTCAGTTACTTAGACAGGCCCGAAGCTCTTCATCAGGCACCTCAGACGTTGTCGCCTCCTCCTCTGCAGGTAGGCTGGATAGTCCACTACTGAAGTGTAGCACCCATCTGGGTGACGCTTCGGCAGCTATAAGCACCAGAAAGACCACCAAACCTTGGCAGTAGTCAGGAATGTGGTGGAAATCCTAACCAAAAGGAAGAGAGAGACTGTAGATTCTTCAAACAACTTTATTATAAGATTTGGAAAAATGGAGCGGTTAACAATCCACTCAACAGTGCAGAGTTAAAAGCCCAACGAACAGGGTTAGAGTTAGGCTTGGCTCTCGGCTTTTATAGAATGTACAACCTCTTTGTCTTCGTGGCAGTTAGCAGAGAATCTGAATCCTGGCTTAGGAAGGCCACCAAAAATTCAGAAATGTCCATCCCCAACTACAACATTTTCCGTCTTGATAGAACTGCCAAATGGGGTGGGGTTGCAATCTACTGTAGAGATAGCCTGCAGAGCTCTATCGTACTATCCAGGTCTGTGCCCAAACAGTTTGAGCTTCTACTTCTAAAAATCCACCTTTCCAGAAATAAGTCTCTCACTGTTGCCGCTTGCTACAGACCCCCCTCAGCCCCGAGCTGTGCCCTGGACACCATATGTGAACTGATTGCCCCCCATCTATCCTCAGAGTTCGTATTGCTTGGTGACCTAAACTGGGATATGCTTAACACCCCGGCCAACCTACAATCTAAACTAGATGCCCTCAATCTCACACAAATGATCAACGGACCTACCAGGTACAACCCTAAATCTGTAAACATGGGCACCCTCATAGATATCATCCTGACAAATTTACCCTCTAAATACACTTCCGCTGTGTTCAACCAGGATCTCAGCGATCACTGCCTTATTGCCTGTGTCCGTAATGGGTCCGTGATCAAACGACCACCCCTCATCACTGTCAAACGCTCCCTAAAACACTTTAGCGAGCAGGCCTTTCTAATTGACCTGGCCCGGATATCCTGGATGGATATTGACCTCATTCCGTCAGTAGAGGATGCCTGGTTGTTCTTTTAAAAGTGCTTTCCTCTCAATCTTAAATAAGCATGCCCCATTCAAAAAATTCAGAACTAAGAACAGATATAGCCCCTGGTTTTCCTCAGACTTGACTGCCCTTGACCAGCACAAAAACATCCTTTGGCGTACTGCATTAGCATCGAACAGCCCCCGCGATATGCAACTTTTTAGGGAAGTCAGGAACCAATATATACAATCAGTTAGGAAAGCAAAGCTAGCTTTTTCAAACAGAAATTTGCATCCTGTAGCACTAACTCCAAAACGTTTTGGGACACTGTAAAGTCCATGGACAATAAGAGCACCTCCTCCCAACTGCCCACTGCACTGAGGCTAGGAAACACTGTCACCACCGATAAATCTACAATAATCGAGAATTTCAACAAGCATTTTGCTACGGCTGGTCATGCTTTCCACCTGGCTACCACTACCCCGGCCACCAGCTCTGCACCCTCCGCTGCAACCTGCCCATGCCCCCCCATCCCGCTTCTCCTTCACACAAATTCAGACAGCTGATGTTCTGAAAGAGCTAAAAAATCTGGATCCCTACAAATCAGCTGGGCTAGACAATCTGGACCCTTTCTTTCTAAAATTAGCCGCCGAAATTGTCGCAACCCCTATTACTAGCCTGTTCAACCTCTCTTTCATAACGTCTGAGATCCCCAGAGATAGGAAAGCTGCCGCGGTCATCCCCCTCTTCAAAGGGGGTGACACTCTAGATCCAAACTGTTATAGACCTATATCCATCCTGCCCTGCCTTTCGAAAGTATTTGAAAGCCAAGTTAACAAACAGATCACCGACCATTTCGAATCCCACCGTACCTTCTCCACTATGCAATCCGGTTTCCGAGCTGGTCATGGGTGCACCTCAGCCACGCTCAAGGTCCTAAACGATATTATAAACGCGATCGATAAAAGCCAGAACTGCGCAACGGTCTTCATCGACCTGGCCAAGGCTTTCGACTCTGTCAACCACCGCATTCTTATTGGCAGACTAAATAGCCTTGATTTCTCTAATGACTGCCTCGCCTGGTTCACCAACTACTTCTCAGATAGAGTTCAATGTGTCAAATCGGAGGGCCTGTTGTCTGGACCTCTGGCCGTCTCTATGGGCGTGCCACAGGGTTAAATTCTCGGACCGACTCTATTCTCTGTGTATATCAATGATGTCGCTCTTGCTGCTGGTGACGCTCGGATCCACCTCTATGCGGACGACACCATTTTGTATACATCTGGCCCTTCATTGGACACTGTGTTAACAAACCTCCAAACGAGCTTCAACGCCATACAACACTCCTTCCGTAGCCTCCAACTGCTCTTAAACACTAGTAAAACTAAATGCATGCTCTTCAACCGAACGCTGCTTGCACCTGCCCACCCGACTAGAATCACTACTCTCGGCGAGTCTGACCTAGAGTATGTGGACAACTACAAATACCTAGGTGTCTGGTTAGACTGTAAACTCTCCTTCCAGACTCACATTAAGCATCTCCAATCAAAAGTTAGATCTAGAATCGGCTTCCTATTTCGCAACAAAGCCTCCTTCTGTTAAACATGCCCTCGTAAAAATTACTACCGTACCGATCCTTGACTTCGGCGATGTCATTTACAAAATAGCCTCCAACACTCTACTCAGCAAATTGGATGTAGTCTATCACAGTGCCACCCGTTTTGTCACAAAAGCCCCATATACTACCCACCATTGTGACCTGTACGCTCTTGTTGGCTGGCCCTCACTACATATTCGTCGCCAAACCCACTGGCTCCAGGTCATCTGTAAATCACTGCTAGGCAAATACCTGTCTTATCTTTGCTCACTGGTCACCATAGCCACACCCACCCGTAGTCTGTGCTCCAGAAGCTATATCTCACTGGACATCCCCAAAGCCAACACCTCCTTTGGCCGCCATTCCTTCCAGTTCTCTGCTGCCAATGACTGGAACGAACTGCAAAAATCTCTGAAGCTGGAGACTCTTATCTCCCTCACTAACTTTAAGCGCCAGTTGTCAGAGTAACTTACCGATCACTGCACCTGTACACAGCCCATCTGAAATTAGCCCACCCAACTACCTCATCCCCATATTGTTATTTATTTTGCTAATTTGCACCCCAGTATCTCTATTTGCACATCATCTTTTGCACATCTATCATTCCAGTGTTTTACGAAATTGTAACTATTTTGCACTATGGCCTACTTACTGCCTTACCTCCATAACTTACTACATTCGCACACACTGTATATATATTTTTTGTTGTATTTTTCACTTTATGTTTTGTTTACCCCATATGTAACTCTGTGTTGTTGTTTTTATCACACTGCTTTGCTTTATCTTGGCCAGGTTGCAGTTGTAAATGAGAACTTGTTCTCAACAGGCTTACCTGGTTAAATAAAGGTGAAATAAAATAAATAAATAAAAAATAAAAGAGAGGTGGAAACTGGGACGGAACATAGTGTAAAAGGCGATTGGTTTGTCTGTGCAGATTAAGATAGATTGAGGTTGATAGCACGAGGACTCAACCGTATAACTGTGTTTTGTCACAGTTCACACTATAATGTGCTCCCTTCCTGCAAGTTTCCATACAGCTGACTTCCTGCAGATAGTAAAACCACGGGATGTCTCACATGCTGCGGTCGCACCCAAACGGATCTTAGTCACACAAAGACAAGTTTGTATCAGGTTAGAAAAAATTGTATATAACAAGAGACAATTCTCTAAATAGTAAAACACGGGATAGCATGACTCATTTTGTAATTTTCTCCCACATTTCCTCCCTTTTGAGACTAAGTCTCAACCTAATAGAAAATTACTTACGAGCATTTTTCATCAAACAAGCATTAACATGATTTGGAAAGAGGGAAAAGGAAAGACTTTCTTACACTTAATACATTACAATTGTAAATGACTTCTGTTGTCATTGAGTTTCAAACCTTCACATAGTGCAATTCATTCTCAGAAGGAACATATGAATTAAACATTGTTACACGCTTCATCACCACACACAAGGCAATTGCTTCGGTTGGTGTATGTTTGCAAGATCACTGCTGCTCTTTCAGATGTTCCACTACAATAGTCGAGTTACCCTCACCATGGGGTATAAATGTACAGCAATGGCCACCTGTCATTTGGCACCCTCTGCAGGAGATGTGATGCTACTACTACAGCGAACTTCCCTTCTGGTAAGGTGGCCTCCTGTATACAGGGATTTGTGGCAATTCTTTCAAGTGTTGTACCTTCTTTAACGAACCCCTCACTGAAAGTTGACAATAGTGTCTGAAATGAAAACACTATCTCTCCTAGAATCTGCAACTAACACCCTTATGCAAACATTCTGTCTCAAATACATGCCCCGTATGTACTTAGCCTCCGGCTACAAATTCATTTGCACATAATCATTCCATCTAACCTATAACACATTAGTCACTACTGCTAGTCCACTTATATAGTTATAAACATACTAAAACATGCTCAAGTCAATTGTACTGTATCATCCAGAAAGCCATATGTATTGATGCGCTTTAACCTTAGAATTCTGATATCATGGTAAAACAAAACCCCTACTATCAATGTCCCCATCATGGTTATACAACCCAAATTTAGAAGGACAGTCCTTAGTGCTTCACGACCATATATAGACAATTTGTACTACTCATATTACCAGTATTAGCTTTTCTCATTACAGCCCCCGTTTATCCCTGTCTTACAATGTCGCAAGTGGCATGTTAATGACAGATCGGTATCTCAATGCATTTTAATCTAAATTACAATAAGCTTCTCAGTGTGTAGACCTCCAAAATCAACATGATACCCCAAATAAACAGTTTAGGGCAACCCTAAATCAATTTATAGGCACAGTTGACCACCCCCCTCCTTCCTGGCACTCTTGTTCTGGCTTTTCTTCATGTTCTGCTTCAGATAGTGTTTCAGTTCGTCCTCCCAATGGCACATGTTCAAAGTAGATGGCCCTTGATAATGTCTCTCACCTGAGCCGCCACTGTCCTTTACAGTCCATTATGTCTTGTCCATTTTCCCACCAGTACAATGAGAGAAGTTTGGACGGGATCTCTCTCCCTGCTTACTCCACGTGGACTCATGTCGCACTCCTGAGAGAAAAGGCATGAGAGAAAAGGCAGTTGATAGCTTCGACTGGATGCTTGTGTACAGGTTACTGGCTCGAACTCAGGTCTCACGGTAGAAGTGGTGAAGGAGAAGGTAGTAGTGAACGCATTTGTTTATTCAGCCGATTAGGGGGGTGAAGCTCACACTGTTTTCGTCGATGTTTTCCTTCCATGCATCAAGATACCATCTGTAGTCACTATCGCCATAACTTCGAGAGAGGACAGACCAAACCAACAGTTTAAGACATTTCGGATTCTGGAAATTCAGACCAACTATTCACCGTATGACAAATTATCACATTCCCAATTTGCTGGTTTTGACACCTTAACACTCTGCCATATATTAGAGAGGAGGGGGATCTCTCCCTTGCTCCCCAGTATTGGTAAAGGAATGTCTTTGTTCCAGAATACTTTTGCCACCAAAACTATAAACGTCCAAAAAGTAAACACTCAAACAATATTCCTAACATCTGAATGTTTAGAATAGTCCGTGGGGATCTACAGAGTAATCATGTCATATTGTTTATTATTTTGTGAAGTTATTAAAAACTGTATGAACCAAATACTGTAACTTAGGAAGGATACCCCCTTTATCTGTCAAGTTTCCATCCAAAACGTTGTCTATGTGATATGAAAATGGATGAAACTATTTTTGTTAAGATAGGAATGTGATATTAGGAGTCATAAGTGATAACTTCTAATCATATCCTTTGCACAGTAACTAGCCATGCCCCAAGTACCATCAGAGATCGTGTCAGCAAGTAGGAACGCCCCTTTTACCAACAGGGCATAACGGCTTGAAAGACAAATTAACATTAGACCAGGAAGCGTGGAGCTGTGGCTACATGGCTTAAAATGGTTAGACCAGAAAGAACAGAAAATGTGAGAGTGGCGACTGCACGTTTAAAATGGTTAGACCAGAAAGACCAGCCGACATGAAACGCGAGCTCACGTTACAAATGGTTGAACCTCTACAGACCAGCCGATGTGCAGCGGGAGCTGAACGTTACAAATGGTTGACACTCTAAGACCAGGAAATGTGAGACGTTAGTCCACAGGTTTGAAATGGTGAGAAACTCTGAAACTCTCAATCTCTACACAAGAAGAAGAAACTCACTAGACCGTAGCATTACCAGTCTGCAGCTGGCATGTAAAGTAGTCTACAA
This sequence comes from Coregonus clupeaformis, assembly GCF_020615455.1. Taxonomy (NCBI): domain Eukaryota; kingdom Metazoa; phylum Chordata; class Actinopteri; order Salmoniformes; family Salmonidae; genus Coregonus; species Coregonus clupeaformis. The sequence continues at coordinate 3,141,076 of NC_059209.1, forward strand.
CTTTCACTGAAGACACGAGTTGGGAATGACAATCCCATCTCAGACAATCATTGGTGCATCTGAAGTGTCTGTCCTAACAAACACTTCACTACCAGAGAAGCTCTACAAAGAAGAAGGACATTGTGACCTCTGGTGGACAATCAGAGCCTCACACCCATCAACTCCTTCCCCATAGAAGGAGTGATTGGTTTCAACAGAGACACGACGGAGAATAAATTCTACACGTAAATACATTGCATTTCTTACCCAAACAGGCAGTGTGCAAAGCTGTCATCAAGGCAAAGGTTGGCTATTTGTAGAATCTCAAATATAGCATATATTTTGATTTGTTTAACACTTTTTTGGTTACTATGATTCCATATGTGTTATTTCATAGTTTAGATGTTTTCATTATTATTCTACAATGTAAAAAATAGTACAAATAAAGAAAAACCCTTGAATGAGTAGGTGTGTCCAAACCTTTGACTGGTAGTGTACGTACACATTTTCATACTCACATTCCCAAGCTGTGTTTGAATACCCATACTAACATACTGTATACTACATACGTAATGAGTGTATACTACATACTAAACTCAGCAAAAAAAGAAACGTCCTCTCACTGTCAACTGCGTTTATTTTCAGCAAACTTAACATGTGTAAATATTTGTATGAACATAAGATTCAACAACTGAGATATAAACTGAACAAGTTCCACAGACATGTGACTAACAGAAATGGAATAATGTGTCCCATAACTAGTAACCATGTCATGTCATCCCATGGCCGCTTCTCTGTTCCTACAGAGAACCCTATCCTGCTCCAACAATCGCAAGACAATGATTTGAATCGCAGGGGACATATCACCAAAATGCAATCTATTTATTGCTGTATTAATATTAAATGTAGCAATTATATGACAAGGGAACCAAATGTCCTGCTCTTTCAGTATCATATTATTGATGACGAATGTTGGCAAGCTCACTGGATTGAGACCACAAAATCAACAAAATGCACTATATTTGCTGCTTAGCTATTTATATTGAAAATACTGTTTGAAATCAATTGTTTTCAAGGGTATTTTATTTTTAATTTTTTAGGTGCATTATAATTTCCACACACGTTCTATCTGGTTTTAGTTGTTTGAGTTCAGACTGGAGTTTAAAAAATACAACAACAAAAAACATAAGAAGAAAATCATGGACCACAGGTTGAAAACCACTGCAGTAGTTAAAACCTTCATCTCAATTCCCGCCTAAAATGACATACCCAAATCTAACTGCCTGTAGCTCAGGACCTGAAGCAAGGATATGCATATTCTTGATACTATTTGAAAGGAAACACTTTGAAGGTTGTGGAGATGTGAAATTAATGTAGGAGAATATAACACAATAGATCTGGTAAAAGATAAAACAAACAAAAAAACATGCATTTTCTATTTTTATTTTTGTTGTGTCATTTTTGAAATGCAAAAGAAAGATAATACATTGAGATAGGAAGCTGGAGTCCACAACAGGGCAACAGTGTGTGTGCAAAGTTTCAGAATGATACATTCAAGAAAGAGAGAGCTACATAATATTTAGTATGAAGTCTCCCAGGTGTCAGTCTCCCAAGTGGCCGAACTGGTCAATTGATACATTTTCAAGTACATAACTATAAAGAACATACAAAAATGCTATGGTAATACAAAATTAAAGTTTACACACAAAGATGAAGGGGGCTGTACTTTCCAGTCATGTCCAGCTGAGGTCCTGGCTGCATTTTCGGTCTAAATGTTGATGGAAGTGGCTCCACATCATCCTCAAGCACAGTGTGCCAACGGTCCTCTCCCTCGGTGGTAGTTGCCGCTGGTTCACTGGCCCTCCTCCGCTTCTCGGCTGGCCTCTTCACACCTCTAGATGGCCAGGCCGGGGTGGGTGTGGAGCCAGAGACAGCAGCAGGGTTCAGACTGGAGGAACCAGTTCCTATGTTTGAATGAGTGGGGGATGGAGGACTTGAATGTGGTCTCTTTGGAGTTGTCTCCCAGAGGTCATCTCTACCACTATTGAGGATTTAAAAAATTGAGTTAGAACTCAAGTTTACTATTACTTATTTTATTGAACCTTTATTTTAGCAGGGGGTGAGCCCTGCATCAATAGTTTTACGGATGAGCCCTGCATCAATACATCAAATATACAACACATATCTATAAACATATATATTATATAGAGTATGGGGAACACAATCACTATTATGAAATATGTGGACCAATAGGCAATAAGACACTCAAAGACCACAGGTTATAGGTTGAGAGCTTTTGTGAAAGAGCACAGTTAGAAAGATATGCCATATAGAAGCAAACCGGATGGACATCATGTAAATGATAGGAGAGGTTGAGGGTAGAGGAAGTTCAGGAGTAAAAACAAGCAAAATATAATTATTGTAAAATTGACTGTGTCCATAAAATTTATATAGTATGTATAAGCTGGAAGTAGAGGCCTAAGCATTGTTGTTCACTAGTTTACTCCAATTAGGGAAGGGGAGGTGGGGTTGGAAAGTAATAAAGGGAAATATATATTTTAAAAAGGAAATGTATAAGTATGTGTATATATGCATGTATATATGTATGCATGTGTATGTATGTACAGTTGAAGTCGGAAGTCTACATACACCTTAGTCAAATACATTTAAACTCAGTTTTTCACAATTCCTGACATTTAATCTTAGTAAAAATTCACTGTCTTAGGTCAGTTAGGATCACAACTTTATTTTAAGAATGTGAAATGTCAGAATAATAGTAGAGCTTTTATTTCAGCTTTTAATTCTTTCATCACATTCCCAGTGGGTCAGAAGTTTACATACACTCAATTAGTATTTGGTAGCATTGCCTTTAAATGGTTTAACTTGGGTCAAACGTTTCGGGTAGCCTTCCACAAGCTTCCCACAATAAGTTGGGTGAATTTTGGCCCATTCCTCCTGACAGAGCTGGTGTAACTGAGTCAGGTTTGTAGGCCTCCTTGCTCGCACACGCTTTTTCAGTTCTGCCCACAAACTTTCAATAGGATTGAGGTCAGGGCTTTGTGATGGCCACTCCAATACCTTGACTTTGTTGTCCTTAAGCCATTTTGCCAAAACTTTGGAAGTATGCTTGGGGTCATTGTCCATTTGGAAGACCCATTTGCGACCAAGCTTTAACTTCCTGACTGATGTCTTGAGATGTTGCTTCAATAAATCCATATAATTTTCCTTCCTCATGATGCCATCTACTTTGTGAAGTGCACCAGTCCTTCCTGCAGCAAAGCACCCCCACAGCATGATGCTGCCACCCCCGTGCTTCAAGGTTGGGATGGTGTTCTTCGGCTTGCAAGCACCCACTTTTTCCTCCAAACATAACAATGGTCATTATGGCCAAACAGTTCTATTTTTGTTTCATCAGACCAGAGGACATTTCTCCAAAAAGTACGATCTTTGTCCCCATGTGCAGTTGCAAACCGTAGTCTGGCTTTTTTATGGCGGTTTTGGAGCAGTGGCTTCTTCCTTGCTGAGCGACCTTTCAGTTTATGTCGATATAGGACTCGTTTTACTGTGGATACAGATACTTTTGTACCCGTTTCCTCCAGCATCTTCACAAGGTCCTTTGCTGTTGCTCTGGGATTGATTTGCACTTTTCGCACCAATGAACGTAGTTGTTTCAAAACGATAGGTGGTCATTGGACCAAGACACTGTCAATCAAGTGGCTGACCTTCATTGGCTAATTGACATGTTGTGTAGCCAATACGTAATGTAAAATGATGTAACACGTTTGGTTGCCTTCTAGAGTGTCTGAGGATTGCACAGAAACTGAACTTGACCGGGTTAAGGAACGTTTTGCCGATTAGATTTCATAAATTGTTTTGTTGCAAGTTGAAAGAGTCGGAATTCATGCAAAACGCTGTATACAACATGGATCTTGTTAGGATATAAAAATGGAATTTATTAAACAACTATGCTACATTTTATCTCTGGGACCCTCAGGATGACAAATCAGAGCAAGATTACTGAATGTAAATACATTATTTACCATCAGAGGTGAATGTATCAAACCAGTTGCCTAGATAAAAGTGTTTTGTTGTTGTGCACTATCCTCAAACAATAGCATAGTATTTTTTCGCTGTAATAGCTACTGTAAATTTGACACTGCAGTTAGATTAAAAATCATTTAAGCTTTCTGATGATATAAGACATGTCTATGTCCCGGAAAGTTGGCTGTTATTTACAGCGCCAATCTAGTCACATATCCCTATTACTAGCCTGTTCAACCTCTCTTTCGTAACGTCTGAGATCCCCAGAGATTGGAAAGCTGCCGCGGTCATCCCCCTCTTCAAAGGGGGTGACACTCTAGATCCAAACTGTTACAGACCTATATCCATCCTGCCCTGCCTTTCGAAAGTTTTTGAAAGTCAAGTTAACAAACAGATCACCGACCCTTTCGAATCACACCGTACCTTCTCCGCTATGCAATCTGGTTTCCGAGCTGGTCATGGGTGCACCTCAGCCACGCTTAAGGTCCTAAACGATATTATAACCGCGATCAATAATATACAGTACTGTGCAGCCGTCTTCATCGACCTGGCCAAGGCTTTCGACTCTGTCAACCACCGCATTCTTATTGGCAGACTAAATAGCCTTGGTTTCTCAAATGACTGCCTCGCCTGGTTCACCAACTACTTCTCAGATAGAGTTCAATGTGTCAAATCGGAGGGCCTGTTGTCTGGACCAATGGCAGTCTCTATGGGGGTGCCACAGGGTTCAATTCTTGGGCTGACTCTTTTCTTTGTGTATATCAATGATGTCGCTCTTGCTGCTGGTGATTCTCAGATCCACCTCTACGCAGACGACACCATTTTGTATAGTCTGGCCCTTCATTGGACACTGTGTTAACAAACCTCCAAACGAGCTTCAATGCCATACAACACTCCTTCCGTACCCTCCAATTGCTCTTAAACACAAGTAAAACTAAATGCATGCACTTCAATCGAACGCTGCCGGCACCCGCCCACCCGACTAGAATCACTACTCTCGACGGGTCTGACCTAGAGTATGTGGACAACTACAAATACCTAGGTGTCTGGTAAGACTGTAAACTCTCCTTCCAGACTCATATTAAGCATCTCCAATCCAAAGTTAAATCCAGAATCGGCTTCCTATTACGCAACAAAGCCTCCTTCACTCATGCTGCCAAACATGCCCTCTTAAAACTGACTATCCTACCGATCCTTGACTTCGGCGATGTCATTTACAAAATAGCCTCCAACACTCTACTCAGCAAATTGGTAGTAGTCTATCACAGTGCCATCCGTTTTGTCACCAAAGCCCCATATACTACCCACCACTGTGACCTGTACGCTCTTGTTGGTTGGTCCTCACTACATATTTGTCGCCAAACCCACTGGCTCCAGGCCATCTATAAATCACTGCTAGGCAAATCCCTGCCTTATCTTAGCTCATTGGTCACCATAGCAACACCCACCCGTAGTATGCGCTCCAGCAGATATATCTCACTGGTCATCCCCAAAGCCAACACCTCCTTTGGCCGCCATTCCTTCCAGTTCTCTGCTGCCAATGACGGGAACGAACTGCAAAAATCTCTGAAGCTGGAGACTCTTATCTCCCTCACTAACTTTAAGCATCAGTTGTCAGAGCAACTTACCGATCACTGCACCTGTACACAGCCCATCTGAAATTAGCCCACCCAACTACCTATTTTGCTAATTTGCACACCAGTATCTCTATTTGCACCATCATCTCTTGCACATCTATCATTCCAGTGTTAATACTAATTGTAATTATTTTGCACTATGGCCTATTTATTGCCTTACCTCCATAACTTGCTACATTTGCACACACTGTATATATATTTTCTGTTGTATTTTTGACTTTATGTTTTGTTTTACCCCATATGTAACTGTGTTGTTGTTTTTATCGCACTGCTTTGCTTTAGCTTGGCCAGGTCGCAGTTGTAAATGAGAACTTGTTCTCAACTGGCTTACCTGGTTAAATAAAGGTGAAATAAAAAATAAAAATAAAACATATCGCATATTGAGCTGCAACTGTCCCATTTCGGGACATTGATCCTGTAGAGGTTTTAATATGAAGGGAAGGGGATACCTAGTCAGTTGCACAACTGAATGCATTTAACTGAAATGTGTCTTCCGCATTTAACCCCTCTGAATCAGTGAGGTGCAGGGGGAGGCTTCTCCCACATCACTAGTATCCGGGCAGATCCCATGCTCTGGCTACTTGTGTATTCTGTAAACGCAGCTAATAATTATGCAGTTCTACCCTCTTCCCCTCTCCCTCTCTCCCCCTCTTTCATTCCTTGTGTATCTGCCCGATTCCTTCTCTCTGCACCCCCTCTCTTTCCTTCTTGCTCTCTCTCTCCCCGTTTTTGTTCTTCTCTCTTTTACTTCTCCCTTTCTCCTTGTTCTCATTAAACAACCAACCAATATTTGTATGGCTTTTCAAATGCATTTACTTAAAGGGTGCTATCTGCTTCCAGCATCTTTCATATTACAATGTTTTATGAGTATGGATAAAACAGTAGACATAATGAATTTATTCTTCAAATGCTGAACAATTTGGTTTCTTATTTCTATCTAGTGTAATGGTGTCTTAAACCCCTACATAAACCTTTGATTGTTTTTGTGGTGTCCATTTACTTCAGTGGGTACGTTTACATGCACACAATACGATTATTGTGAATACTCAGATCAATATAATAGTTTGATTAAAATGTTTACATGCTTTGCAAGAAGAACGATTTCCCTAATAGTCAGGTAGCCTGATCTGAAATCAGGCTACCTGATGGGACTTTGATAAATGCAGAAAATCCCCAACCAAAATAAACATTGTACCACAGCGACTTGATATTTTTGGGAAGCCTATTTGATTATGAGTTTGGACATATAAAGTTTGTATGTGAAAACTATTTCTAAGCTGCATATTTTCAGTTTTTCCGAACTCACTTCACACACATAAGAGGGAGGCTTGCGCTGCTAGCACATGGCGCAGATCAAATACACAGCTGGAACTCCGATTAAGCTGTTTACATGTCCTAATAATTTGAAAGATTGCCAAAAAATGCAGGCATTTTAATCAGCGTATGCTTACTTCGATTATGACCTTACGCCGATTAAGATAAACAGAGTAAGGTGTTTATATGACTAATGCCATACTCGGCCTACTGCAATAATCAGTTTAATATTGAATTATTAGTGTGCATGTAAACATAATCAATGTTTATTCAGTTTTCAAGGGCTTGGTGTTAAGCCGAGAGCATCCTTGTGCCATCTTGTGTCCATAGCATGCAACTGCATGCATTGGCTTTGATGAATGACTGTTTCATTCAACATCTGATAACCCTGAAAAACGACAGAGTTGTAATAGGGCTGTCAGATTGTGTATATTGAGATTATTTTGATGTTGGTCTGAGTACTGTTGTTTGGCTCTGATGTGCCTTATAAGCAGCACCTCAATCAATCAGACAGACAGACAGACCTCTCGTTGTCTGGATGTTTAAAGCGCCATCAACTTCTGTTGTCTTTTTGTTTCTCTTTCCTCGTTTGTATTTTTTTATGTATTATTGAGAAAGAGAGCGATAGAATTGAATGAGAGGGGTCATAGAGCGAGGGGAATGTACAGTATATAGCTGTGGTACCAGGATTCGATACCATGCACATACAGTGTGTGCTGAAGGTGGAAGCATACCCGACCAGTCCCAGACACTAATGTTGTCATCTGTTGTCTCTTTGCAGAGCCAAAATGGCTGTCTACCAATCTTGGCATCCTGACGTGTATCGAATGCTCTGGGATCCACAGGGAGATGGGTGTCCACATCTCCCGCATCCAGTCCATGGAGCTAGACAAACTGGGGAGCTCCGAACTCTTGGTATGTTGACACATACATTGAGTGTACAAAACATTATGAACACCTGCTCTTTCCATGACATAGACTCACCAGGTGAATCCAGGTGAAAGCTATGATTCCTTATTGATGTCACTTGTTAAATCCACTTCAATCAGTGTAGATGAAGGGGAGGAAACAGGTTAAAGAAGGATTTTTAAGCCTTGAGACATGAATTGTGTGTGTGCAGAGGGTGAATGGGCAAGACAAAATATTTAAGTGCCTTTGAACGGGGTATGGTAGTAGGTAGAACTGCAACGCTGCTGGGTTTTTCATGCTCAACAGTTTCCTGTGTGTATCAAGAATGGTCCACCACCCAAAGGACATCCAGCCAACTTCACACAACTGTGGGAAGCATTGGAGTCAACATGGGCCAGCATCCCTGTGGAGCGCTTTCGACACATTGTAGAGACCATGCCCCACCGAATTGAGGCTGTTCTGAGGGCAGAAGAGGTTGCAACTCAATATTAGGAAGGTGTTCTTAATGTTTAGTACACTCAGTGTAAATTGGTATGCTGACACATCTTGAAGCTCCAGGGCCACATTGGGATAAAACAATTCAATGGAGGGCTACACAGATGTTTTGGGGGACCAATTTGTTCATTAAAATAAATTTGAGGGCCGGAAAGAGGGGCAGTTCTTTAAAAAAATATATAGATGCATTATAATTTTACATACACTACCAGTCAAAAGTTTGGACACACATACTCATTCAAGGGTTTTTCTTTATTTTTACTATTTTTTACATTGTAGAATAATAGTGAAGACATCAAAACTATGAAATAACACATATGGAATCATGTAGCATACAAATAAGTGTTAAACAAATCAAAATATACTTTATATTTGAGATTCTTCAAATAGCCACACTTTGCCTTGATGACAGCTTTGCACACTCTTGGCATTCTCTCAAACAGCTTCATGAGGTACTGTACTTTCTATCAGGTTTTAAACATTCAAGTGTAGCTTGGAGTCGTTTTTTTTTATCCCAATTAATCAAATAATCAAAAATAAAGAAATTGGGGTATTTATGTGTTGCGTTCAACTGTTACTTTTCAGTTGTTTCTTTCTTGTCAACGAGATGCATGATGTGTTTGACATTGGCATTATGCAATGAATGTATATGTTATGTATGTGATGGATGTGTAAAGGGTCAGTTTCCATGACTCAGACTAATTTATCGCTATGGAATTACTGCATATTTTTAGTCTAGGACTGCTTAATCTCGTTCCTAATTTATTTGTACAGGTGTGTTATTTTGTATACGGCAGTACTGTCCAAGACAATTTCCCCTGTCAACATTTAATTTGATTGTATCTTAGTTTATTTACAATGCCTTGCAAAACTACTCAGACCCCTTAGATTCCTTCACATTTTGTATTACAAAGTGGGATTCAAATAGATGTAATTGTATTTTTTTTGTCAACAATCTACACAAAATACTCTGTAATTTCAAAGTGAAAGAAATGTTTTCTTTAAAAAATGTAAAACATTTTCTTTATTTTTTATATATAGTCGTTCCATAGGTATTCAGCCCATTTGTTTAGGCAAGCCTAAATTAGTTAAGGAGTAAGATTTGGCTTAACACATCACATAATAAGTTACTCACTCTGTGTGAAATAATAGGGATTGACATGATTTTTATATAACTAACCCTTCCTCTGTCCCCCATACATACAACGTCTGTAAGGTCCCTCAGTCAGGTATTGCATTTAAAGCACAGATTCAACTACAAAGACCAGGGAGCTTTTCAAAAGCCTCATAAAGAAGGGCAGTGATTGGTAGATGGGTAACAATAACACATCAGACATTGCATATCTCTTTAAGCATGGTTAAACTTAATAATTATGCTGTGGATGATGTATTAAACCACCCAGACACATCAAAGATAGTCATCCTTCTGAACTGAGCTGCAGGACAGGAATGAAACTGCTCAGGGATGTTACCACGAGGCCATTGGTGATTTTAAAACAGTTACAGAGTTCAATTGCTGTGATGGGAGAAAACTGAAGATTGATCAACAACATTGTAGTGACTCCACAATAATTACCTAAATGATAGAGTGAAAAGAAGAATACAAATATACAGAATATCCAAAACATGCATCTTGTAAGCAACAAAGCACTAAAGTAATACTGAAGAAAAGAAAACACAGCAAAGGAGTACCTTTTTGGCCTAAATACAAAGCCTTATGTTTGGGGCAAATCCAACACAACGCATCACTGAGTAACTGCCTCCTTATTTTCAAGCATGGTCGTGGCTGCATCATGGTATGGGTATGCTTGTCATCAGCAAATACTGGGGAGTTTTTCAGGGTAAAAAAAAACGGAATAGAACTAAGCACGGGCAAAATCCTAGAGGAAAACCTGCTTCAGTCTGCTTTACGCTGTCACGTCTCCTCCCGTTGCTCCCCTCCGGCGCTCTGATTCGCCGGTCTATTGAGCCACTGGTCTGAGCGCACCACCTCGGCAACACCGGAATGGAAACCCAACGCACCCTAATCACCTCCAGCGCACCTGCACCTCATCATCTCATCACCATCCCTATTTAGCCCTGGACTGTTCTGGATGATGTTGTGTGTGATTGTTAAGCTTTGTGTCGTTTACTCTATCTTTGTTATTTCTCGTGCTCTTTGTTAAGTAAACCTTGACCTTGTTAATTCCCGCGTCTGCGTCCTGCCTCTTCGTATACTCAGTACGCGTCACATACACCAGAGACCGGGAGAAGAATTCACCTTTCAGCAGGACAATAACCTAAAACACAAGGCCAAATCTACTTTGGAGTTGCTTACCAAGAAGACGGTGAATGTGCCTGAGTGGCCAAGTTACAGTTTTGACTTAAATCTGTTTGGAAATCTATGGCAAGACTTGAAAATCGCTGTCTAGCCATGATCCCCACCATCTTGACAGAGATTCATGAATTTTGAAAAGAATAATGGGCAAATATTGTACAATCCAGGTGTGCAAAGCTCTTATAGACTTACCCAGAAAGACTCACATCTGTAATCGATGCCAAAGGTGTTTCTAACATGTATTGACTCAGGGAGCTGAATACTTATGCAAGGACTATATTTTAGTTATTTCATTTTTATTAATCTAAAAAAATATATATCTTCCACTTTGACAGTACAGAGTATTTTGTGTAGATTGGTGACAAAAAATGACAATTCCATCAATTTAACAAATCCAAAGGGTCTGAATAGTTTTGCAAGGGACTATATATGGTATGTTTAACTACTAAACTTTGGCAGTTTCCATTCATCCCACCGTTTCTGCTCTCTCTCCTCAGCTGGCTAAGAACATAGGGAACAGTAGTTTCAATGGCATCATGGAAGGCAATATTCCATGTCCCTCGCCAAAGCCCACCCCATCAAGTGACATGTGAGTGTTATTGAATTAACATCAGTCAATTGAACTCAATGTGAATCTAGCCCTTTAATCTTTTCAACCCCTCTGAAATCTAAAATGGTTGTCATCATAGCAAGTTGCGAATATTTGCCAAATACTGTGTCCAGGGGGTGAAAAGTAGATTTAATTTCTTGCCGGTACGGGACTTCCTATCTGGAGGGGCCTAATTAGTAAAGATATGTCTTTTCACTTTTAAAATGTATTACCTTTTATGTGGCATCCCGGTAAGCAGAACCAGTCATAATGTTTGAATTTGAATGTCAAACAAATCACTTCAAAGGCTCTGTACGCTACCTGCACACCAGTGGCGGTCGGTGCTGTTTAAGATTAGGGAGGACAATATTTGTTTTCCAATAAGTATGGCCTTATTTCTATTAAAGCATATTGGATGACTGTCATTCATATTCCATTCACCCAGCTCAATGTAACATCGATAGGTTTAGGCTACTACATGATACCCATCATGAGGTTGCTACAACCTACGAATGGAAATGACACATTCAATACTGCCTTGCACACTCTTGCCTGCGTCTAGCTCAGGGGTGTCAAACTCATTTTAGCTCAGGGGCCACATGGAAGAAAATCTATTCCCAAGTGGGCCGGACCGGAAAAATCATGGTATATATAACTTAAAAACAACAACTTCAGATTGTTTTCTTTGTTTTAATACGATCAACATACAACATAAAGCTGGAGCCTGAGGACAGTGTGTCCAAAATAGTACAAGCACAACATCACTATTAATCATAAAACACGTCAAGTTTATTTGAAAATTCTAAAGAAAAAGAACACACAAACACACAATGCCTCAGTGATTAACAGAACTGTTTCACAGATCACAGAACTATATCAGGGTGTCATTTCTCAGGCAGAAATGTAGATAAAAATAATGAAATCCTGTTCCCCAAACAAGTGCAAGAACCACAGAGTCAAGAATAGGTTAAATATACAAATAAAATCAATTAAAAACAATAGCACATCAACATAAAAACATAAACATAAATCTGAAAGCGTTGCTCAAACTCCCGTAACAGTCCCGTTATTTTATCTTTGAACCGCTTCATGTCTGCCACATGTTGGGTCGCGCACACATTTTTCAGACAGGGGAAGTGAGCTGCATCACCACCGGCAAGTTGCGTCTCCCACAATGACAGCTTCAACTTGAAAGAACGTATGCTGTCATAATACTGCGTGACAACTTTGTTGCGCCCTTGCAGCTGTTTGTTCAAGTTATTCAGGTGCTCTGTAACATCCACCATAAATGCAAGGTCCTGCATCCATTCTGCGGAATGAAATTCTAACACTGGTTTGCCCTTTTCTTCCATGAACTGTTCAATTTCTTCTCGTAAATCAAAGAAACGCCTCAGCACAGCACCTCGGCTTAACCATCTTACCTCAGTGTGGTATGGCAGGCCATAGATGTGGTCTTTCTCTCTGAGAAGGCTGTCAAACTGACGGTGATTCAGGCTTCTGGATCGGATGAAATTAACAGTTTGGATGACCACCTTCATGACGTTATCCATCTTTAATGACTTGCAACATAAAGCCTCCTGGTGCAAAATACAGTGAAAAGTCAAAAAATCACGTCCTCCATTTGCAGATTGCACTTTCTCTTTGAACTTTGTCACAACGCCTGCTTTTTTCCCGATCATTGAGGGCGCACCATCTGTAGCCAGGCTGACAGCGCGGGACCAGTCCACTCCGACCCTGTCCAGCGCGCCCGACGAGTGCGGTAAAAATATCAGCTGCTGTCGTTGTATCTGTCATCGGCACCAACTCCACGAACTCCTCGGTGACGGTCAATGTGTCATCAACTCCCGCGGATGAAAATGGCCAGTTGTGCAACATCTGTAATGTCAGTGCTTTCATCAATTGCAACCGAAAACGCAATAAATGACTTTACTTTTTGCTTCAACTGGCTGTCCAAATCCACTGAAAGATCGGAAATCCTGTCTGCAACTGTGTTTCTTGTCAGGCTGATATTTGCAAAAGCCTGCCGCTTTTCAGGGCACACAATCTCCGCTGCCTTCATCATGCATGTTTTTACAAATTCACCCTCACTAAATGGTTTTGAAGCCACTGCGATTTCATTAGCAATGAGGTAGCTAGCTTTCACTGCAGCGTCACTGATGTCTCGGCTGTGAGTAAACACAGACTGCTGTTTCTTCAGACCCGCCAACAGTTCATTCACCTTCTCTCATCTCCGCTGTCCTTGAAAGTTGTCATATTTGTCGGCATGAAGACTCACATAGTGGCGAACGAAGGTTATATTCTTTCAGCACTGCAACATGCTCTGAACACACCAAACATACAGCTTTCCCATTCAATTCCGTGAATAAATAGGATGACCATTTTTCTTGGAACACTCTGCACTCTGCGTCCACTTTTCTCTTTTTTGACAGAGACATATTGGGGCAATGAGGGTGCCAAAGCACATAATGTTAAAAGTAGAAGCCGTAATAAATATCGTGGGCAAAACAAAGTAGCTCATTGGCTGCACGTGCTTGACCTACTTGCTCTGCCCCGGTATAAACAGTTTGCTTGCTTAACACAATTGCTATTGCGCCATCCAGTGGACGCAATTGGAACAGCAGTTTATTTTATTGAAAAATTGCAGCGCATTTTTATACTTTACAAAAAACTTTTTTTAATGATTTTTTTTAATCATCTCGCGGGCCAGATTAAACCAGTTTGCGGGACTGATCCGGCCCGCGGGCCGTATGTTTGACACCCCTGGTCTAGCTGATCTAGGAGGTAATCATTAATCCAAACAGTTGCAAACGAGAGTTTCTATTGGACAAATTCGGCGGTAGGTCCATCTCCATTTTGTTTCGTTTGCTTCAGTTTAAGAAACATTTTGCAACAGAATCGGCGGAATGAATGCACCCCTGATCACCCACACACACAGTTAACTTTCATAGCAGCCACATACAAACAGCGTCATCACTTTGCTCATTGTATAATTCCTTCTCGCATCTACGTGCTCTCCTCCTCTCACCTTTTCCCTTCGCTTGTGGAATTCAATGAATAACACAACAGCTGTCTGTGACCACTTGAAAAAACCTTTCCAAGACAAACCTTCATACCATAACCACTAACCACTACACACAGCCTACATCGTTGTCACCATATTAGCTAACGTCATAGTCAACATATCTCAAATCAAATCAAATTATATTTGTCACATGCGCCGAATACAACAAGTGTAGACTTTACCGTGAAATGCTTACTTACGAGCCTATTCCCAACAATGCAGTTAAAATGTAAGAACATTAACAAATAGATCAAAATAAATTAGTAACACAATAAAATAACAATAAAATAACAATAACGAGGCTATATACAAAGAGTACTGGCACCGAGTCAGTGTACTGGGGTACGAGGTAGTTGGGGTTATTGATTGAGGTAATATGTACATGTAGGCAGGGAGTGAAAAACAAAGCGTCCGGGTAGCTATTTAATTAACTGTTCAGCAGTCGTATGGCTTTGGGGTAGAAGCTGTTCAGGAGCCTTTTGGTCCCAGACTTGGCACTCCGGTACCGCTTGCCAAGCGGTAGCAGAGAGAACAGACTGTGACTTGGGTGGCTGGAGTCTTTGACAATTTATAGGGCCTTCCTCTGACACCGCCTGGCATAGAGGTCCTGGATGACAGGGAGCTCGGCCCCAGTGATGTACTGGGCCGTACGCAATACCCTCTGTAGTGCCTTGCGGTCAGATGCCGAGCAGTTGCCGTACCAAGCGGTGATGCAGCCAGTCAAGATGCTCTCAATAGTGCAGCTGTATAACTTTTTGAGGATCTGAGGGCCCATGCCAAATCTTTTCAGCCTCCTGAGGGGGAAGAGGCGTTGTCGTGCCCTCTTCATGACTGTGTTGGTGTGTTTGGACCATGATGGGTCCTTAGTGATATGGACACTGAGGAACTTGAAGCTCTCGACCGTATCCACTACAGCCCCGTCAATGTGAATGGGGGCGTGCTCGGCCCTCTGTTTCCTGTAGTCCACAATCAGCTCCTTTGTCTTGCTGACGTTGAGAGAGAGGTTGTTGACCTGGCATCACACTGCCAGGTCTCTGACCTCCTCCCTATAGGCTGTCTCATCGTTGTCAGTAATCAGGCCTACCACGTCGTGTCGTCAGCAAACTTAATGATGGTGTTGGAGTCGTGTGCTGCCACACAGTCGTGGGTGACCAGGGAGTACAGGAGTGGGTTAAGCATGCACCCCTGAGGGGCCCCCGTGTTGAGGGTCAGCGTGGCGGATGTGTTGTTGCCTACCCTCACCACCTGGGGCCGTCCCGTCAAAGTCCAGTATCCAATTGCAGATGGAGGGTTTATTCCCACAATACTTATTTTAGTGATGAGCTTGGAAGGCACTGGTGTTGAACGCTGAGCTGTAGTCAATGTACAGCCTTCTCACATAGGTGTTCCTTTTGTCCAGGTGGGAAAGGTCAGTGGAGTGCAATAGAGTTATCTGTGGAGGCGATATGCAAATTGGAGTGGGTCCAGGGTTTCTGGGATGATGGTGTTGATGTGAGCCATGACCAACCTTTCAATGCATTTCATAGCTACAGATGTGAGTGCTACAGGGCGATAGCCATTTAGAAAGGTTACCTTGGCGTTTCTGGGCACGGGGACTATGGTGGTCTGCATGAAACATGTAGGTATTACATTTTATTTGTATTTATTTAACCCTTAATTTACCAGGTAAGTTGACTGAGAACATATTTTCATTTACAGCAATGACCTGGGGAATAGTTACAGGGATGAATGAGCCAATTAGAAGCTGGGGATGATTCGGTGGCCATGATGGTATGAGGGCCAGATTGGGAATTTAGCCAGGACACTGGGGTTAACACTCCTACTCTTACGATAAGTGCCATGGGATCTTTAGTGACCACAGAGAGTCAAGACACCCGTTTAACGTCCCAGCTGAAAGACGGCACCCTACACAGGGCAATGTCCCCAATCACTGCCCTAGGGCATTGGGATATTTTTTAGGCCAGAGGAAAGGGTGCCTCCTACTGGCCCTCCAATACCACTTCCAGCAGCATCTGGTCTCCCATCCAGCGACCAACCAGAACCAATCCTGCTTAGCTTCAGAGGCAAGCCAGCAGTGGGATGCAGGGTGGTATGCTGCTGGCAAAACTGGGTCAGGGAGAGGTTGAAAATATCAGTGAAGACACTTGCTAGCTGGTCAGCGCATGCTCTGAGTACGCATCCTGGTAATCCGTCTATGAATGTTAAGATGTTTAAAGGTCTTACTCACATCGGCTACGGAACAACTGGTGCTCTCATGCATGGTTCAGTGTTGCTTGCCTCGAAGCGAGCATAGAAGGCATTTAGCTTGTCTGGTAAGCTTGTGTCACTGGGCAGCTTGTGGCTGGTTTTCCCTTTGTAAATCATCATAGTTTGCAAGCCCTGCCACATCCGACGAGCATCAGAGCTGGTGTAGTAGGATTTGATCTTAGTCCTGTATTGACACTTTGCCTGTTTGATTGTTCGTCCGCAGGTGTAGCGGGATTTGTTATAAGCGTCCAAATTTGTGTCCCGCTCCTTGAAAGCGGCAGCTCAAGCATTTAGCTCAGTTGGATGTTGCCTGTAATCCATGGCTTCTGGTTAGGATATGTATGTACGGTCACTGTGGGGACTACGTCGTTGATGCACTTATTAATGAAGCCGGTGACTGATGTGGTAAACTCCTCAATGCCATAGGTTGAATCCTGCAACATATTCAAATCTGTGCTAGCAAAACAGTCCTGTAGCTTAGCGTCCGCTTCATCAGACCACTTCCGTATTGAGTATTGACCACTCCAAATTGAGTATTGACCTCTTCAGTATTGAGTTACTGTTTGAGTTTTTGCTTGTAAGCAGGAATAAAGAGAATGGAGTTATGGTCAGATTTGCCAAATGGAGGGTGAGGGAGAGCTTTGTATGTGTCTCTATGTGTAGAGTAGAGTTTTTTCACCTCTAGTTGCACGGGAGACATGCTGGTAGAAATGAGGTAAAACGGATTCAGTTTCCCTGCATTAAAATCCCTGGCCACTAGGAGTGCCGCATCTGGGTGAGCATTTTCTTTTTTGCTTATTGCCTGGTGGTAAATAGACAGCTACAAAAAATATAGATGAAAACTCTCTTGGTAAATAGTGTGGTCTACATCTTATCATGAGGTATTCTAACTCAGGAGAGCAGAACCTCGAGACTTCCTTCATATTAGAGATTGCGAACCAACTGTTGTTGACAAATACACACACCTCCTTCCCTCAGCTTACTGGACACAGCTGTTCTGTTCTGCCGATGTATAGAAAAACCAGCTAGATTTATATTTTCCATGTCCTTGTTCAGCCACGACTCGGTGAAACATAGGATATTATAGTTCTATAGACCACGTTGATAGGATAGTCTCGAACGGAGCTCATCCAGTTTATTTTCCAGTGATTGCACGTTCGCCAATAGAATGGAGGGTAATGGCGACTTATCCACTCACCGTCGCAGTGTCGTTTGATATCCCGCACGCCGACCTCTAGCGAAACCTCCTCCGAGTGACGGGGATTTGGGCCTGGACTGGGATGAGCATTATGTCCTTCGCCTCCGATTCGTTTAAATAGAACTAACGCGTTAGTAAACCCGCGACAATCACACAGTACAGCAAGCAGTTTAGTAGTTACACCAGCGGACCACGTGGCAATAAATGTATAAAACCAAAAGCTTACCTTGACTTGGAAGAGTTCCAGTGTTGGATAGTCATAGCCAGCTAGCTAACATAAATAGCATTCCTCTCTGTTTGAGCCGGGTGTTTGAGTAGGCTAATTTAGCCTACTGCATTAGCTAGCTAAGTAAGTGAAAGTGAAAAAAAAAGTGTTTTTCTCTCTTTGAGTCAACTACTCACCACATTTTATGCACTGCAGTGCTAGCTAGCTGTAGTTTATGCTTTCAGTCCTAGATTAATTCTCTGACCCTTTGATTGGGTGGATAACATGTCAGTTCATGCTGCAAGAGCTCCAGAAGTTGTCGGAATTACTGTTTAAGTCTATGGAAGGGCGTGAGAACCATGAGCCTCCTAGTTTTTTTATTGAAGCCAATGTACCTAGAGGAGAATGGAAAATAGCTGTCCTCCGGCTACACCATGGTTCTACCCCAGAGACTGCTGTTGAGGCTACTATAGACCTTCATTTCAAAATAGTGTGCTTTAATCAGTTATATTAATATATTTAGTGTACCGGTAGTTTTGTATAAAAATTATTTAAAAAATTATGTTTCACTATTTTTGTTTTTCTGAAATTCACTGAGTAGGATGGTCCTCTCCTTCCTCCTCTGAGAAGCCTCCAGTGATGCACACGTTCATCCACTGTCAAATAATTCCAGCATCCAACAGCACACCAGCCAGTTGATGGATGGAAAAATACATCTGCTAGAAAAACACCAGAAATTGTAATGATATTTGGCAATTGAGACATTTGTAACCTGGACAGGGACGGCAGAAATATATTTTGACAGGGGGTGCAAAATTTTTTATAGTTTTCAAGCCTCATTTAGATATTTTTCTGCTTATAATTTCTGACATTTGGTAGGTTATTTGTTAGTCAACTTGTCTATTATTAGATAGGCGACATACAGCTTCTCTTCTGTCATTACTTGATGCTCTAGAATACAAAAATATTGCTTTGCTTACCAGAATAATGTCATAAATCGATAGAATGAATGTTTTTCTATTATTTCTCTATTTTCTCTCACTCTGCATTGTTAGGAAGGGCCCGTAAGCATTTCACTGTTAGTCTACATCTGTTGTTTACGAAGCATGTGATGAATAACATTAGATTTGATTTGATTTAGTGACCGGGGATATTTTCTGTGCAAAATTTCCAAATTACAACAGTTTGACAGGATTTAAGGAAATTAAAATCAGTGAAAACGATCCAACATGTTTCTGATAGTATTTCAGTTAATTTAGGATGCATATTTTATGTGGTTGAAAGTAAAATACTGTCAGCTTTATGTTGCTGGGAAAAGAAATGCACGTTTAGGCTACACAACACGGTCCTTAAACACGCATTTGCAGTATCTCAAGATGCTGAAAGAAAGAAGTCCTATTTCTCCAATCCTGTTCCGAGACAAAATTAACATTTGGTCTATTATGTTACTGTGAGGAACACTTAATTCTGCAGGAGTTAATATTATAATAGGCTACATGAGGCCTAGTCAGTGTCCAGACTTCAGTTGCTTTTCCAACTTTTACTGTTCCATCTGAACTTCAAAGGTTCAAACCAGGGGGTGCTATTATTGTGATAGGCAAATATTTTACCGATATGGCGTACCACCACTATTTATTTTTACTCCGGATCGGCTTACTTTCACTCCTGACTGTGTCAATAAATATCAATTCCCTCCGTGTGGTGCAAATCAAATGCACTTCTGATACCGGCCTAAGTATTACAGTTCACTGGCATACAGATTATTATGATAAGAAACAACCTCATATTCTCTATGGCAGGACGGTGAGGAAGGAGTACATCAACGCTAAATACGTGGAGCACAAATTTGCCCACCGGACTGGCAAAGCCACGGTTCCAGGCAAGCTGTCAGAGGCGGTGCACTCCCGAGATCTGCTGTTACTTATCCAGATATATGCAGAGGGGGCGGAGCTTATGGAGCCCCTGCCCGAGGCAGGAAAGGTAACGGTAGCTGTGTTTATTTTATTCTTAAATGGCATATGAACTGAAGTTCACAACGAGTCAGAAGACAATTCTGAAGGCTTCAAGTGGTTCCCAATTCCGAAACAATTTGGAACCACTGGACGAAGAGGTGGTTATCAAAAATATGGACATGAAAATATTCATAAATAAATCAAATGAAAAAATTATTACAGTGGTGGTATTTGATCTATTTTTATTTATGTATATTTTAATTAGTTAAAACCCACTGAGATCAAAATGCTAATGCTAGTATGCCAGTGATACCATTATACAAATGTCCAAATGAATACACAGACTTGTTCCCAACAGGAGCCCGGTGAGACTGCCCTCCACTACTCTGTGAGGACTGCTGACCAGACCTCCCTGCATCTAGTGGACTTCCTGGTGCAAAACAGGTATATGTCCCGGCAGAGGGAACTAAATCACAATTTAAAGTTGGAACTTATAACAAACACATTTACTAAATACTTGTTAATGACTTACTAATGATTATCTTAAGTGTTACCATTTTATTCTTTGTATATCTGTCACTAGAATTTGACTATCAGTCTCTCTCACTCTCCACCCCCAGTGGTAATCTAGACAGTCAGACGGAGAATGGAAACACTGCACTACACTACTGCTGTCTGTATGAAAAACAAGAATGTTTGAAACTGCTACTGCGGGGCAAGCCAGCCATCGACATCGGTGTGTGCAAACCCTCGGATTGTCCCCGTCGGACTTGTCATTTCATTGCATCTTTTTCATCTTAGATTTCAAATGACTGAAATATGTGAGGCAAACCAAGGTGTTTTGGTAGAGAGGGAGAGAGAGAGAGAGAGACCTGATTTGTTTGTTCTGGATAGTTCTGAAATGCATTTATATGTCAACTACTAAGTATTTTTTTCTTCAGAAATATTGTATTTCTTACTTTCAGGTTTATATCAAATAGTTTAGGAAAAGTAGCTACTGTAATTGTAAAAAGCAGTCAAGTTATTATCTGCCCCTTTAGCACAGTATTTAACAATTCTTCAAATTCCAAATATTTTCACAAAGCATTTTTACAAGTATTTATCCTAGGTCTGGTGTTGTTTTTTAAAACCATAATTTGCCTCATAACATTAAAACATAATTGGACGTATGTTGATGCATGTCATTTCTATTCAATTCATTACAACTTCATTTATCCCCTTGGGGCCATATAAGAAAACCATAGTCAAATTACAAATCATGTCATGAGGCTCCGCACTTACGGTAACCACTGGCTACTTGTTCTTTCAGCCAATCAAAGTGGAGAGACTGCTCTGGACATTGCAAGAAGGTTGCAAGATACCCAGTGCGAGGAAACAGTGAGTATCAGCCTTCTAGGCATCAGTATCTAGAAGGCTGTATTATTTCCAGCAACATTGCAAACTGTTTTGAAACCCCACCTCTTTAAGGAATACCTGGGATAGGATAAAGTAATCCTTCTACCCCCCCTTACCCCACCTCCCCCAAATAACAACAAAAAAAAAAACATATTGTAAAGTGGCTATCCCACTGGCTATAAGGTGAATGCACCAATTTGTAAGTCGCTCTGGATAAGAGCGTCTGCTAAATGACGTAAATGTAAATGTTTTAGAGACTGACAGTCTGGCTCTGGTAGTGCTCCAGTCCTCCCTGTCATAACTAGCAACAGAGGACATGGAAAGCATGCTATGTCCCGTAGAAGTGCGGACAATGTGAGTACCCTCATTTATGTTTCTCTAACTCCCCTGAATACCTCTGTCAACCTGGCAGCTAGTGGTTGAAACGAACCTCCCACAGTATCACCACATCCAATCACATAATACAAGCATCAAGTGGCATACAGTGCTTTCAGAAAGTATTCACACTCCTTGACTTTTTCCACATTTTGTTGTGTTACAGCCTGCATTTAAAATGGATTCAATTGAGATTTGTGTCACTGGTCTACACACAATAACCCCATAATGTCAGGGTGGAAATATGTTTTTCAATTTTTTAAAACAAATTAATAAAAAATGATATGCTGAAATGTCTCAAGTCAATAAGTATTCAACCCCTTTGCTATGGTAAGCCTAAATAAGTTCAGGAGTAAAAATGTGCTTGACAACTCACATAATAAGTTGTATGGACTCACTTTGTATGCAATAATAGTGTTTAACATGATTTTTGAATGACTACCTCATCTCTGTACCCCACACATACAATTACTGTATCTGTAAGGTCCCTCAGTCGAGCAGTGAATTTCAAACACAGATTCAACCACAAAGACCAGGGAGGTTTTCCAATGACTCGCAAAGAAGGGCACCTATTGGTAGATGGGTAAAATAACAAAAAAGCAGACATTGAATATCTCTTTGAGCATGGCGAAGTTATTAATTACACATTGGATGGTGTATCATTTCACCAATGGTGACTTTTAAACAGTTACAGAGTTTAATAGCTGTGATAGGAGAAAACTGAGGATGGATCAACAACATTGTAGTTACTACACAATACTAACCTAATTGACAGATTGAAAAGAAGGAAACCTGTACAGAATAAAAAATATTCCAAAACATGCATCCTGTTTGCAACAAGGAACTAATCTAATACTGCAAAAAAAAGTGGCAACTTTTTGTCCTGAATACAAAGTGTTATTTTTTTAATTTAACCTTTATTTAACCAGACCCATTGAGATTAAAAACCTATTTTGCGAGGGCAACCTGGCAAGAAGGCAAAACAGGGAAATAGCAGCATGTACATAAAATATTACAGAACAATACAAAATACACACAAAAGTGTCACAAGTTACAGATACAATTGAAGATTAGAAACAACTGCAGCTATCACAAACAGTGTTGTCGATCAGAGTCTTAAAGGACACTAACTCCCCTAATTTTAATATCTTTTGAAGCATGTTCCAGGATGAAGGGGCATTATGGGAAAAATATTGTTTCCTCATCTCAGTTCTAGCCTTAGGAACAGACAAGGACAGCAGCGACTGTGAAAGAAGACTGTATTGAGTGACTGATCTGGTCAGTAAGTTATGTTTAGGGCAAATCCAATATAACACATTACTGAGTACCACTCTCCATATTTTCAAGCATAGTGGTAGCTGCATCATGTTATGGGTATGCTTGTAATCGTTAAGGACTGAGGAGTTTTTAAGGATTAAAATGAAAGCAAATGGAACTAAGCACAAGCAAAATCCTGGAGGAAAACCTGGTTCAGCCGTGCTTTCCACCAGACACTGGGAGATGAATTCACCTTTCAGCAGGACAAAACCTAAAACACAATGCCAAATCTACACTGGAGTTGCCGAGTTACAGTTTTGACTTTAATCTACTTGGAAATCTATGGCAGGACCTGAACATGGTTGTCTAGCAATAATCAACAACCGATTTGACAGAGCTTGAAGAATTTAGAAAAGAATAATGGGCAAATGTAGCACAATCCAGGTGTGGAAAGCTCTTAGAGACTTCCCCAGAAAGACTCACAGCTGTAATCGCTGCCAAAGGTGCTTCTACAAAGTATTGACTCAGGGGTGTGAATACTTATGTTTTCAGTTTCTCATTAAGGGGTATTGTGTGTAGATGGGTGAGAAAAAACATTTATTTAATAAATTTTTAATTCAGGCTGTAACACAAAAAAATGTGGAATAAGTAAAGGGGTATGAATACTTTCTGAAGGCACTGTACTATATGACATGACTACTGTATTGCATGTATACCAGTACAACTTTTTCAGTATTGTGACTAGCTCTCACAATGTAACTAATCTCATACATCCAGTCATCCTTTTTGACAATGATCAGTTCAGACAGGAAACACAATGTATTCGTTTTAACCATTTATTAGAAGTACATTACAATACATTAGTTCTTGACGTTAGGCTCTGCAGCTTCAGGGTAGCTCACTGCCGTAGCGATGCTCAATCATTACCATAATAATAAACTACAGGTATAGCTATACCAATCCCCCTGACTGGAACAAAAGCAGAGCCAAACAGGTGGAAGCTGGGGTTGTGGTGAGCTTGCAGTAAACAGACAATGCACAGCGAGTAACAGCATAGTTGCAGCATGGGCAGCAAGAAACTCCAAGCGCAAAGCTGGATGTGTGTGCAGAACTCAACTTAAATAGGCCACAATGTTAAGCTAGGAAGTCTTAGCTGTTGATGCAAACACTCTGGTTCCCTGGCTTTGCTTAATGTAGAGAAGCATGCTAGTGCTCTCAATTATGGGAATAGTCATAGCATACACTTTTTCACACATTGCACACAGCTCTGGTACTGCCTCTTGCCATAATCTATTCTGTCTATGATATGATCATGTAATATTATATTATTAATATTGTCACTCTAACTCAGTCTTTTTCTCTCTCTCTCTCAATTTCAATTTCAATTTAAGGGCTTTATTGGCATGGGAAATGTATGTTAACATTGCCAAAGCAAGTGAAGTAGATAGTAAACAAAAGTGAAATAAACAATAAATATTAACAGTAAACATTACACTCAGAAGTTCCAAAAGAATAAAGACATTTCAGATGTGATATTATGTATATATACAGTGTTGTAACAATGTGAAAATAGTTAAAGTACAAATGGGAAAATAAATAAACATAAATATGGGTTGTATTTACAATGGTGTTTGTTCTTCACTGGTTGCCCTTTTCTTGTGGCAACAGGTCACAAATCTTGCTGCTGTGATGGCACACTGTGGTTTTTCACCCATTTTGGGTCAGTCACAGTGGTCAGGTATTCTGCCACTGTGTACTCTCTGTTAAGAGCCAAATAGTGTTCTAGTTTGCTCTGTTTTTATGTTAATTATTTCCAATGTGTCAAGTAATTATCTTTTAGTTTTCTCGTGATTTGGTTGGGTCTAATTGTGTTGTTGTTGTTGTCCTGGGGCTCTGTGGGGTCTGTTTGTGTTTGTGAACAGAGCCCCATGACCAGCTTACTTAGGGGACTCTTCTCCATCTCTCTGTAGGTGATGGCTTTGTTATGGAAGGTTTGGGAATCGCATCCTTTTAAGTGGTTATAGAATTTAACGGCTCTTTTCTGGATTTTGATAACTAGCGGGTATCGGCCTAATTCTGCTCTGCATGCATTATTTTGTGTTTTTCGTTGTACACGGAGGATATTTTTGCAGAATTCTGCATGCAGAGTCTCAATTTGGTGTTTGTCCCATTTTGTGAATTCTTGGTTGGTGAGCGGACCCCAGACCTCACAACCATAAAGGGCAATGTGTTCTATAACTGATTCAAGTATTTTTAGCCAGATCCTAATTGGTATGTCAAATTTTATGTTCCTTCTTGCCTTATCTCTCAGATTGTTCACAGCTTTGTGGAAGTTACCTGTGGCGCTGATGTTTAGGCCGAGGAATTTGTATTTGTGGTCCTGGCAACTGGACCTTTTTTGGAACACCATTCTTTTTGTCTTACTGAGATTTACTGTCAGGGCCCAGGTCTGACAGAATCTGTGCAGAAGATCTAGGTGCTGCTGTATGCCCTCCTTGGTTGGTGACAGAAGCACCAGATCATCAGCAAATAGTAGACATTTGACTTCAGATTCTAGTAGGGTGAGGCCAGGTGCTGCAGACTGTTCTAGTGCCCTCGCCAATTCGTTGATATACAATGAGGGAAAAAAGTATTTGATCCCCTGCTGATTTTGTACTTTTGCCCACTGACAAAGAAATGATCAGTCTATAATTTTAATGGTAGGTTTATTTGAACAGTGAGAGACAGAATAACAACAAAAAAATCCAGAAAAACGCATGTCAAAAATGTTATAAATTGATTTGCATTTTAATGAGGGAAATAAGTATTTGACCCCCTCTCAATCAGAAAGATTTCTGGCTCCCAGATGTCTTTTATACAGGTAACGAGATGAGATTAGGAGCACACTCTTAAAGGGAGTGCTACTAATCTCAGTTTGTTACCTGTATAAAAGACACCTGTCCACAGAAGCAATCAATCAATCAATCAGATTCCAAACTCTCCACCATGACCAAGACCAAAGAGCTCTCCAAGGATGTCAGGGACAAGATTGTAGACCTACACAAGGCTGGAATGGGCTACAAGACCATCACCAAGCAGCTTGGTGAGAAGGTGACAACAGTTGGTGCGATTATTTGCAAATGGAAGAAACACAAAATAACTGTCAATCTCCCTCGGCCTGGGGCTCCATGCAAGAGCTCACCTCGTGGAGTTGCAATGATCATGAGAACGGTGAGGAATCGGCCCAGAACTACACGGGAGGATCATGTCAATGATCTCAAGGCAGCTGGGACCATAGTCACCAAGAAAACAATTGGTAACACACTACGCCGTGAAGGACTGAAATCCTGCAGCGCCCGCAAGGTCTCCCTGCTCAAGAAAGCACATATACAGGGCCATCTGAAGTTTGCCAATGAACATCTGAATGATTCAGAGGAGAACTGGGTGAAAGTGTTGTGGTCAGATGAGACCAAAATCGAGCTCTTTGGTATTAACTCTACTCGCCGTGTTTGGAGGAGGAGGAATGCTGCCTATGACCCCAAGAACACCATCCCCACCGTCAAACATGGAGGTGGAAACAGTATGTTTTGGGGGTGTTTTTCTGCTAAGGGGACAGGACAACTTCACCGCATCAAAGGGACGATGGACGGGGCCATGTATCGTCAAATCTTGGGTGAGAACCTCCTTCCCTCAGCCAGGGCATTGAAAATGGGTCGTGGATGGCTATTCCAGCATGACAATGACCCAAAACACATGGCCAAGGCAACAAAGGAGTGGCTCAAGAAGAAGCACATTAAGGTCCTGGAGTGGCCTAGCCAGTCTCCAGACCTTAATCCCATAGAACATCTGTGGAGGGAGCTGAAGGTTCGAGTTGACAAACGTCAGCCTCGAAACCTTAATGACTTAGAGAAGATCTGCAAAGAGGAGTGGAACAAAATCCCTCCTGAGATGTGTGCAAACCTGGGGGCAAACTACAAGAAACGTCTGACCTCTGTGATTGCCAACAAGGGTTTTGCCACCAAGTACTAAGTCATGTTTTGCAGAGGGGTCAAATACTTATTTACCTCATTTAAATGCAAATCAATTTATAACATTTTTGACATGCGTTTTTCTGGATTCTTTTGTTGTTATTCTGTCTCACTGTTCAAATAAACCTACCATTAAAATTAAAGACTGATCATGTCTTTGTCAGTGGGAAAAAGTACAAAATCAGCAGGGGATCAAATACTTTTTTCCCTCACTGTATATGTTGAAGAGGGTGGGGCTTATACTGCATCCCTGTCTCACCCCACGGCCCTGTGGAAAGAAATGTGTGTGTTTTTTGCCCATTTTAACCGCACACTTGTTGTTTGTGTACATGGATTTTATAATGTCGTATGTTTTTCCCCCAACCACACTTTCCATCAATTTGTATAGCAGACCCGCGTGCCAAATTGAGTCAAAAGCTTTTTTGAAATCAACAAAGCATGAGAAGACTTTGCCTTTGTTTTGTTTGTTTGTCAATTAGGGTATACGTGGTCTGTCGTATGGTAATTTGGTAAAAAGATAATTTGACATTTGCTCAGTACATTGTTTTCACTGAGGAAATGAACTAGTCTGCTGTTAATGATATATAATGCAGAGGATTTTCCCAAAGTTGCTGTTGACGCATATCCCACGGTAGTTATTGGGGTCAAATTTGTCTCCACTTTTGTGGATTGGGGTGATCAGTCCTTGGTTCCAAATATTGGGGAAGATGCCAGAGCTAAGAATTATGTTAAAGAGTTTAAGTATAGCCAATTGGAATTTGTGGTCTGTATATTTTATCATTTCATTGAGGATACATACCATCAACACCACAGGCCTTTTTGGGTTGGAGGGATTGTATTTTGTCCTGTAGTTCATTCAATGTAATTGGAGAATCCAGTGGGTTCTGGTAGTCTTTAATAGTTGATTCTAAGATTTGCATTTGATCATGTATGCATTTTTTTGCTGTTTGTTCTTTGTTATAGGGCCAAAAAGATTGGAAGTTGTTTACCCATACATCTGAGTTTTGGATAGATAGTTCTTCGTATTGTTGTTTGTTTAGTGTTTTCCAATTTTCCCAGAAGTGGTTAGAGTCTATGGATTCTTCTATTACATTGAGCTGATTTCTGACATGCTGTTCCTTCTTTTTCCGTAGTTTATTTCTGTATTGTTTTAGTGATTCCCCATAGTGAAGGCGTAGGCTCAGGTTTTCTTCATCAAACCATTTGTCACTGTTAATTTCTTTGGTTTTCTGTTAGAGATTTTTAGATTTGATAGGGAAGCTGAGAGATCAAATATACTGTTTAGGTTTTCTACTGCTAATATTACACCTTCACTATTACAGTGGAACGTTTTGTCCAGGAAATTGTCTAAAAGGGATTGAATTTGTTGTTGCCTAATTGTTTTTTGGTAGGTTTCCACCCTACTTTCCTTCCATCTATAGCATTTCTTAATATTATTCAGTTCCTTTGGCTTTGATGCCTCATGATTGAGTATTGCTCTGTTCAAGTAGACTGTGATTTTGCTGTGGTCTGATAGGGGTGTCAGTGGGATGACTGTGAACGCTCTGAGAGACTCTGGGTTGAGGTCAGTGATAAAGTAGTCTACAGTACTACTGCCAAGAGATGAGCTATAGGTGTACCTACCATAGGAGTCCCCTCGAAGAATACCATTGACTATGTATAGTTGAAGTTGGAAGTTTACATACACCTTAGCCAAATACATTTAAACTCAGTTTTTCACAATTGCTGGCATTTAATCCTAATAAAAATTCCCTGTTTTAGGTCAGCTAGGATCACCACTTTATTTTAAGAATGTGAAATGTCAAAATAATAGTAGAGAGAATGATTTATTTAAGCTTTTATTTCATTCATCACATTCCCAGTGGGTCAGAAGTTTACATACACTCAATTAGTATTTGGTAGCATTGCCTTTAAATTGTTTAACTTGGGTCAAACATTTGGGGTAGCCTTCCACAAGCTTCCCACAATAAGTTGGGTGAATTTTGGTCCATTCCTCCTGACAGAGCTGGTGTAACTGAGTCAGGTTTATAGGCCTCCTTGCTCGCACACGCTTTTTCAGTTCTGCCCACAGATTTTCTATAGGATTAAGGTCAGGGCTTTGTGATGGCCATTCCAATCCCTTGACTTTGTTGTCCTTAAGCCATTTTGCCACAACTTTGGAAGTATGCTTGGGGTCATTGTCCATTTGGAAGACCCATTTGCGACCAAGCTTTAACTTCCTGACTGATGTCTTGAGATAATTTTCCTTCCTCATGATGCCATCTTTTTTATATGAATTGTTCCGTTCCCTCCTGCAGCAAAGCACCCCCACAGCATGATGCTGCCACCCCCGTGCTTCACGGTTGGGATGGTGTTCTTCGGCTTGCAAGCCACCCCCTTTTTCCACCAAACATAACGATGGTCATTATGGCCAAACAGTTCAGAAAAATTACTTGTCATGCACAAAGTAGATGTCCTAACTGACTTGTCAAAACTATAGTTTGTTAACAAGGAATTTGTGGAGTGGTTGAAAAACAAGTTTTAATGACTCCAACCTAAGTGTATGTAAACCTCCGACTTCAACTGTTCATTCCCAGTGTGCGACAGAGCTGCAGGAGTAGTGACCCGTTTTTGTTGGTTATGTTGTCGTCGTTGTGCCTAGGGGGGCATATGGGGGAGGGAATGCTGTCACCTCCAGGTAGGTGTTTGTCCCCCTGTGTGCTGAGGGTGTCAGGTTCTTGTCCAGTTCTGGCATTTAGGTCGCCACAGACTAGTACATGTCCCTGGGTCTGGAATTGATTGATTTCCCCCTCCAGGATGGAGAAGCTGTCCTCATTAAAGTATGGGGATTCTAGTGGGGGGATATAGGTAGCACACAGGAGGAAATTTTTCTCTGTTGAGATAATTTCCTTTTGAATTTCAACCAAATGTAAAATGTTCCTGTTTTGATTAATTTAATAGAGTGAGTTAGGTCTGCTCTATACCAAATTAGCATACCCCCTGAGTCTCTTCCCTGTTTCACACCTGGTAGTTTGGTGGATGGGACTACCAGCTCTCTGTAACCTAGAGGGCACCCAGTGGGTCCGTCTCCTCTATACCATGTTTCTTGCAGGATGACAATATCTGTATTTCCGAATTATTTGGTGAAGTCCAGGTTCCTGCTCTTTAGGCCAAAGGCAGATGACCTCAGGCCTTGGATATTCCAGGATGAAATAGTGATGGCTTTGTGTTCCATAAAGTGTCTAATGTTGTTGGTCGTGTGGTTTGGCCTCAGGCCAGTAATTGTGAGCAGAGCCTGCTGAGCATCTGGTACATGCCATTGGCTTGTGCTAGTGTAAGAGTGGGTGTTGGGCATGTTTGCCTGCTCACGGCCTGGGCGTATGTGTGACTTTCATGCTGAGGCCCTCTTTGCGGGAGTGGGGGGCATGGGGTGGGTAGGAGGGGCATAGGTCTGATCTGAGGGGGCCTAAATGAGGTGTGGGAATGGTTGACTTGGGGGGGTGTTAATTGGTGGGGGTGGGGGTGTAGTTGTGGCTGATGGTGCTGTGGTCTGGTTGTAGGTCCTCTCGGCAGGGGTCCTCTATGTGTAGGTCCTACCT
Organism: Coregonus clupeaformis; assembly: GCF_020615455.1. Taxonomy (NCBI): domain Eukaryota; kingdom Metazoa; phylum Chordata; class Actinopteri; order Salmoniformes; family Salmonidae; genus Coregonus; species Coregonus clupeaformis. Next base: position 3,171,632 of record NC_059209.1, read on the forward strand.
CCAGCTCGCCATGTCTAGTTAAGGGGGTGTTGTTGTGCTGGACTGTTGTCTGGGTCTGTGCTGACTGGAGTGTGTTCACCTGCTGTTCCAGCTCCACCTGCCTTACCTCCAGCTGGGTGAATTCATCCTTCATTTCAATGAGGGAGTAGTACGCTGTGCTGGGAAGTTGACTTTCCGCTTGGGGTTGCTCTGTGGGGTTATTTAATGAAGAGGTCTGGTCTGACCCGCACGGGGTGGGGGTATCTTTCTCAAGGGAGAGCTTCTCCTGCTGAGCTATTCCTTTGATTAGGTGAAAGTCCAGCTGGAACTGTTTGGTGTTGCCCTGAACCAATACTGTTCCAGATTTATAAAGATTTATATTAGATGACTCAGAGTCCTCGTTGTCTAGTTAGTATCCTAAGTTTCCACCCATCGCTAACACCCCCCCTCTTAACAGAGGGGTAGTGTGCTAGCATAGCATTGTGCCATGCCAGGGGATGGTCTGTGTGGAAGATAATGTTGCTGTCTCTCATTCTCTCTCTCTCTCTCTCTCTCTCTCTCTCTCTCTCTCTCTCTCTCTCTCTCTCTCTCTCTCTCATTCTCTCTCTCTCATTCTCTCTCTCTCTCTCATTCTCTCTCATTCTCTCTTTGTCTCTCATTCTGTCTGTCTGTCTGTCTGTCTGTCTGTCTGTCTGTCTGTCTGTCTGTCTCTCTCTCTCTCTCTCTCTCTCTCTCTCTCGCTCTCTGTCTCTCATTCTCTGTCTCTCATTCTCTCTCATTCTCTCTCTCTCTCTCATTCTCTCTTTGTCTCTCATTCTGTCTCTCTCTCTCCCTCTCTCTCTCTCTCATTCTCTGTCTCTCATTCTCTCTCTCTCTCTCTCATTCGCTCTCTCATTCTCTCTCTCTCCCTCATTCTGTCTGTCTGTCTGTCTCGCCCTCTTTCTTTCTTTCTTTCTTTCTTTCTTTCTTTCTTTCTTTCTTTCTTTCTTTCTTTCTTTCTTTCTTTCTTTCTTTCTTTCTTTCTTTCTTTCTTTCTTTCTTTCTTTCTTTCTTTCTTTCTTTCTTTCTTTCTTTCTTTCTTTCTTTCTTTCTTTCTTTCTTTCTCCTTCTCTCCCTCTCTAGCTGATGGAGGCGGCAGAGGGGAAGTTTAACCCTCACGTCCATGTGGCGTATGAGTGGAACCTGCGACTGGAGGAAATAGACGAGAGTGATGATGACCTTGATGACAAGGTACTCCATCATGACTGAATTAATAAAATCATTAATTATTGAATTATTGAATTCAGAAAGTATTCAGACCCCTTGACTTTTTCCCCCAAAAAGGGGAAGGGGACTAGGCAACAGGATATATGATAAACAGCTGCGTATATGATGATTGTATGTGAGTGGATGTGTGTAGAGTCAGTAGAAATCTATGTGCATATTATCCGTGTGAGCAAACGATGGAGTGAGTGTTTGTGTGTGTGTTGGAGTGTCAGTGTGTGTAAGTGTGTAGGGCCCTGTGAGTGTGCATAGAGACAGTGCAAAAATAAGAATTAAATACAAGGGACAACTCAGATAGTACATGTAGCCTGTTTGTCTGTTAGCCCTTGGATCTGAAAGGACCTATTTACTCACAATAGGGAATATGATGCCATTTTGGTTGCAGTGCTGGATAGGTATGAGCGGTCTCTGACCTCTAACCTCTTACTCTTGACCCCTCAGCCCAGTCCTGTGAAAAAAGAGCGCTCTCCGCGGCCCCAGAGCTTCGGCCACTCCTCCAGTATGTCCACCCCTCAGGACAAGCTGACACTCCCGGGGGGCTACACTCCTCACAGGGACAAACAGCGCCTATCCTATGGGGCCTTCGCCAACCCAGTCTACAGCACTTCCACAGACACGCCTCCCTCACCAGGACCTGACGGGACTACACTACCCAGCAGGACAGCAGGGAAAGGTAATATGAATAATATTATGAATCTAATATTAATCTATTATATAAAGTTAATATATTAAAGACTGGGGTTTCACACCTGTGTCTCCTTCGCACCACAAGACAGTGTTCATCTGCTGAGCTGTAGCCTAGGCATTAGGTTGAGGACCTTACACAAGTTTTCGGGTTTCAGGCAAGGTCAATTATCACGCGAGCATGGTTCACCAAACCACCTCCATTACAGTAAGATGGTCTGAGGGGCACTTCTCTGTGGTTGACCTGACCCTGTGCTTCTCCCACCCTGCTGTGTGTGGGTGTGGGTGGGTAGTGTGTCAGCAAACAAACAGGTTTCCATTGTCTATTCAACTCTATTCAAAAAAGGAAAAAAAAAGAAGTAGAAGCACTTTGCACAGGAGTCTTTCCCATGGTGCTGGTTATGGCAGTAGCAACTGATTATCATGTATTTGATCAAATACATAAGGTCTCTCTGTCAACCGAAAAGGTTGCTGCTTTTTGGAGGGCGGCATTTGAAGGCTATACTGGTTTGTACAGCATGAAAGGTAACTAGAAAAGTGCCAGTGCGTGCGTGACTTGTAGCCTCAGGGGACAGAATAAGAGAATGGTGCAAATCAAGCACAGTTTGTAAACAAAGACAATGCATAAACTTCACTCTTGTAGGATTTATTGAATTCTAGTCGGCGTCATTTGAATGTACTCTGACCCTGCTGGTCATCTATGAACGTTTGAACATCTTGAAAAACGGTCTGGCCTAAATGGCCATCTACTCTTATAATCTGGCCACCCCTCAGAGCCTGGTTCCTCTCTAGGTTTCTTCCTAGGTTCCTGCCTTTCTAGGGAGTTTTTCCTAGCCACAGTGCTTCTATATCTGAATTGCTTGCAGTTTTTTTTTTTTTTTTGCTGGGTTTCTGTATAATCACTTTGTGACATCTGCTGATGTAAAAAGGGGTTTATAAATACATTTGATTGATTGATGTACAGGGTTTCACAATTATGCAGTTCATGCATGGAATAATCCAAAGTGTTTTTGAATAGTTTTGATAATGTCAAAATAGATTGATAGTGCCTTCCGCTTTGTGTCAGAGGAATCAACTTGCTTGAACATCTTGTTCAATCTTTGCATCTTTACAGTACCTTTTTTTGGAATTAAATATGGCTTCGATCATAGATAACAGCTCTGTAGTGTGCCTCCTTGTTTAAACCAATCACAGCATGCCTCTCATTCCCTGGCTTTTCTAGCACCCTCTACTGGCCCGCCTACCCCCCTTCTTCTGGGCTCCCAGACTGGAGGCAGCGGGGGCAGCTCCACCCTCAAGAAGAGACCCCCACCCCCTCCCCCCGGGCACAAGCGTACCCTCTCAGACCCCCCCAGCCCAGTCCTGCAAGGCCCCCAGAGTAAAGGTGGGACCGGTTGGGGTGAGTGGGACACGGGTTGAAAAGTTTTAAACAACACTGTGCCAATTTGTAAGTCGCTCTGGATAAGAGTGTCTGCTAAACGACTTAAATGTAAAAAATTTAAATGCATGTATGCAGTGACATATTGTGAACCTTGCATATAGAAGTAAATAGTGCTGACAGGATTCTCCATTATACATTACATACAATCAAATCTGGTTTACATGATCAATTTCTTTGCATCCTCCTGAACAGGCCCCAGCACACAAAAGAGAAAAGAGTATATTGTTTTCTTCCTTGGATATTCGGGTTTAAAATCTGAGCTAAAGTTGAAGCTGGGTCAGACATATATTTTCTTTTTTGTATTCCTATATTTAGTATTACTCAAATCGCCAATGAATGGTCACTAAAAGGGAAAGCTATAGTTTACTGGATCAGATTGGGCTACACTTGTCCCCAGTTGGGAATGGAATGGAACATTATGATGTTATTGAAACAACCTATTCATTCAATTTGCACGCATTTTGCACTCTACCAAATGTGCTCGATAGCTTACCCCAGGGCCACGTTCAGTAGCGAAACATTGTCAAACGTTGCAGTTAGAAATGCCATGAATGGAGCCGACGAGATTCCTTATTCTACGTGTCAGAGGCATGTTTGTTCTACATAACATATTTATACCTGAGCATCCCAAAACATTGCGTCCTGCTGAACACGCCGAATGGCTGTTGACCCCCTCTGCTGATTTGATCAAAGCTGAAATAGAGGCAAACTGAAATAGATCTGACTTTGACGCTTCTGTGGTTCCTCTTTGTTTCTCATTTGGTTCACTTCCTCTGCGAGCAGAAAAAACTAACAAAAGGCCAAGTGCTGAATGCGTTCCCTCTGTCACATATTGCTGATACATATTATGTATTTTTCCTTACGATCAACCAAGTTTAATAGTTTACATTTTAGACATTTTGGGGTGGTTTGCTAGACACCGATTACACATAGTCATGGATTAAAAAGTGCTTTCAATGAAGATTCTCCATTGAGTATGCTTTTTAGTCCAGTACTAGGGTTAATCTGTGTCCAGGAAACCACCCCTTTATGTGTAACACCCATGGAAGTTTTAAATTGTAATTCATATGACTCATTTTGACATAAATTCTCCATTGGAATTCAAGCATTTAAATTCAGGTAAAACTTTCTTGAAGCTCCTTGTTATAAAGTATTATATAGGCTTATAAACATTAATCAGCTAATAGATACAGTCATAGAGGATTGTGAAACTGTATGGTAAAAAGGCATGGCTGGCATGTATCATTAATATATCAGCTAAAGGGCCTCTCATGTCTTATTATTATACAGTTCCATAATGCTCTATGACTGGTTTGAAAGCAATATAACAAGGTCCTTCAACTAAAGTGTTACATTATCTTAATCTATGGTTCACTCCAAATTCAGCGTTTGTCAGATGTTTTCAGACCTCAAAAGTAGTCTAATGAATTGAGTAGAATTTATTTGGGTAAAAAATTATACATTGAAAAGGAAAAGGTGCAACCCTCACTCACCAGTAAAAACATGTTATTTTATTTAAGCATCTATTAAAAGCTTGACGTTTGGGCCTTCATCAATGGCCTTCATCTACGTTTTTAATAGTGTGCGATCATTGTGCCTTTTCTTTTTCATCGAAACTAAGCTCATGAGGCAATTCTAAGTTATATTCTTCAAGTATTAATTGCTGTACACTGTATATAATTAATTTAAAGATCCAAAAATGTATGTTCCAAAATCCCAGCTTGCCCCTGTAAGGTACATGTGGCCATACATCTTCAATCTTTTTTCCTACACAGGAAGCGAGTCCACTCCACCGCCTACAAACAGGACCTCACCTGGAAACAAGTTTGAGCAGCAGCAGAGGTACAGCACCATAACCGCTGCTTCAACTCACTCATTCAGCCTGTCCAGGCTCCGCGCGATAGTGCCAATCACATATTTAGCAGATGCATTTATCAACAGTGTTCACAATTAAAAGGGTATTTAATTTTGTGGATGACTTACAGTATTCCTATTTTGGATTATGAGAGACAACAACCAAAAATATGGCTTAGAACTTACAAAGTGCATGCAAACATTCCGAAATTGACACCTCAACCTTCAAAGGCTAAAATCACATTGTATGATGGGTAATCTTATCTCTCTTTCAGTACTACCATTAGTAATACCAAGTCAACACTTGGTCCAAGGGTTCTACCCAAACTACCCCAAAAAGGTATTATTCTTTCTCTCTTATTTAACAGAAAATGTCTAACAATGCAAGAAATCACATAGTATAGATTACGGGCCAGTTTCCCAGACACAGATTAAGCCTAATGCTGTTTTAAAAAGTTGTTTCAATGGAGAATCCCCATTGAGAAAGCTTTTTAGTCCTGGACAAGGCTTAATTTGTGTCTGGGAAACCACCACTATATGTATACAATTTAGTAAGGATACTGTTAACCCAAAATATACCAAACTAAGTTGATGCAAGTTGACACTTTTTAATGCCTCACCCTGTCTTGTTGAAGTGGCACTACGGAAGATCGACACTATGCACCTCCCTTCAGTGGACAAGCTCTGCCAACCTCCGGAGGTTCTAAAGAGGTCAACCTGCGCCCAACTAGAGTCTTACCAAAAATCCCCCCAGCCCCTGCAGACCCCCGGAGACACCCCTCAGAGGGCCCCGTTGGCAGAAAAACCGCAGCTAAGCGAACTGCCTCCCAAACCCCAGATGTCAGATCTGCCCCCCAAGCCCCAGCTCTCTGACCTCCCCCCAAAACCACAGCTGTCGGACCTCCCGCCCAAACCGCAGCTCAAGGACCTCCCGCCCAAGCCTCAACTGAGCGACATCCCTCCGAAGCCCCCTGTCAGTGAGCGGCTCCATCCGGGCGAGGCCGTGCAGACTGCGATGGATGGGCGGTCTTGCAGTCAACAGGGGGAGCTGTCACCCAGACAGGCCAGTGAGGACACCAATGGATCCCCGCCGGGTGCAGTGGAAATGCCTGTGCCGCTGCCTCGGAAGATCAACACTGTGAGTGCTGACTAAAGATAGTGCTTTTTGTTGTAGTACCTAGGGCTGGATTCAATCCATATCACAGAAGTATTGCGGAAGATCCGCGTTAAACAATGAAAGTTAATTTCTGAATGAGCCAACATATGCAACGTTTACCATGAATGCAGTCTCTGCGAACGCGGAAAACATTGCCTTTAAATTGTTTAATAACTCACATAAAGTACCATTTTATCAAGTCATACACCATGTGAAAATTTATCGGTGTACTCTGACGGTAATGTAAACATACTAAGCTTTTTGCATTTTCAACCAGGGGAAGAGTAAAACTAGACGGGTGAAGACCATCTACGACTGCCAGGCGGATAACGATGATGAGCTGACCTTTGCAGAGGGAGAGGTTATCATCGTCACAGGAGAGGAGGACCCGGACTGGTGGGTGAGTATTTGACCTGCATCAAGCTGCAGCCACACTCATACAGTGCCTTGCAAAAGTATTCATCCCCCTTGGCGTTTTTCCTACTTTGTTGCATTACAACCTGTAATTTAAATGGATTTTAATTTGGATTTCATGTAATGGACATACACAAAATAGTCCAAATTGGTGAAGTGAAATGAAAAAAATTACTTGTTTCAAGAAATTCTAAAAAATAAATAATGGAAAAGTGGTGCAAGCATATGTATTCACCCCCTTTGCTATGAAGCCCCTAAATAAGATCTGGTGCAACCAATTACCTTCAGAAGTCACATAATTAGTTAAATAAAGTCCACCTAAGTGTCACATGATGTCACATGATCTAAGTATATAGACACCTGTTCTGTAAGGCACCAGAGTCTGCAACACCACTAAGCAAGGGGCACCACCAAGCAAGCGGCACCATGAAGACCAAGGAGCTCTCCAAACAGATCAGGGACAAAGTTGTGGAGAAGTACAGATCAGGGTTGGGTTGTAAGAAAATATCTGAAACTTTGAACGTCCCACGGAGCACCATTAAATCCATTATTAAAAAATTGAAAGAAAATGGCACCACAACAAACCTGCCAAGAGAGGGCCGCCCACCAAAACTCCCGGACCAGGCAAGGAGGGCATTAATCAGAGAGGCAACAAAGAGACCAAAGCTCCACAGCGGAGATTGGAGTATCTATCCATAGGCCCACATTAAGCCGTACACTCCACAGACCTGGGCTTTACGGAAGAGTGCCCAGAAAAAAGCCATTGCTTAAAGAAATAAATAAGCAAACACGTTTGGTGTTCGCCAAAAGCCATGTGGGAGACTCCCCAAACATATGGAAGAAGGTTCTCTGGTCAGATGAGACTAAAATTGAGCTTTTTGGCCATCAAGGAAAACGGTATGTCTGGCGCAAACCCAACACCTCTCATCATCCCGAGAACACCATCCCCACAGTGAAGCATGGTGGTGGCAGCATCATGCAGTGGGGATGTTTTTCATCGGCAGGGACTGGGAAACTGGTCAGAATTAAAGGAATGATGGATGGCGCTAAATACAGGGAAATTCTTGAGGGAAACCTGTTTCAATCTTCCAGAGATTTGAGACTGGGACGGAGGTTCACCTTCCAGCAGGACAATGACCCTAAGCATACTGCTAAAGCAACACTTGAGTAAGGAATCCCTATTAAAAGTTTTATTCAAAGCGTTTCTATCTGCAACATTCAGTATGTTGCACACTCCTGAACGTAACCCTGGTTTTGTCATTCAGAATGTATGACAAATCCATTATCTTTCTTCGCTGATCTGAGAGGACTAGGCTGACTGACAACTGTCTGTAAATCACTCTGGATGAAAGTGTCTGCTAAATGACCAAAATGTAAACAATTATACTAGAAAGGTGACGCCGATACTGTATGGCAGAAGTTGTCAGGTAGACTAGGTGGAGCTTCTGCCATGCATTTTTCTCCTTTCCAATCCTTTCAGATCAGGGATCATTAGTAAAGAGAAAATACCAAGTACACCAAGTTATTGAAGTATAAGAGTATACTTATTTGCATGTCACTCATTTGAGTCTCATTGTGAAGCTGTCACAGTAAAATATGTATTCATCATTATGTATCTATTCTTTTATTTATTTCAGATCGGGCACATAGAGGGACATCCCGAGAGGAAAGGGGTCTTCCCCATGTCCTTTGTACACATTCTGTCTGACTGACAGCCGGAGAGACAGGTGTGAGGCCCTGCCCTCCCCTGGCCTCACATCAGACTGTAGGTGGAGGCTATGTTAATAGCTGCCGTTACAACAGGAAGCGAAACAAAATGCGAACGAAGAATCCAACCCAGCCTCATTGCAATGAAGACTTGTTGTATATAAACTGTGTTATCCTGCCTACCAGTATTACCGTAGCAGCAACCCAGCATGAAACTGGGTTTGCAGTAGCTATCCTCGGAATCAAGCACTTCAAACATTTCTCAATGTATGCTGTAACTGTATGTATGTGTATAGATAAACAAATCTATGTATGTCCATGTAAGTGTATCTTTGTACATACATATGCACACCTAAGAGTGTATATTTCTGTACTTATGTACATATACAAGTGTGCATATGTACATTGACCCTGCTTGCTTAGAGATGTAGGGCTATCTTCTTCTTGTTCCAATGGTATACCATTTTAGCTGGACTGTTTTATGTCATTATCATCTCTTGAACTCCTGGAAGTAGTTAATGATCATGACTCATGAGAGGTCAATTTGATAAGGAGTTTGTTACTTAGATAATATACAGTATATTAACCCTTAAGGCCCATATCCTCTCCCTCTACAGGCCTGTTGTTTTGGCAATGAAAGTGAGTTTCGAGAAAGACTGAAAGGTTGGAGGAAGTATTTATTCATGACATAAATATAGAATTTATTGTGGGTGTCGCTTGTGTGTGTTTTCGCACGTGGCAAGTGTTTGTACATTCACTCTGCAAAAACAGTGCACAGTTACAGTCACTCACCCTTCTAGATAACTTGAAGAAAGCCTGTGTTAAAGACTAACCATTTTCATACTTTAGTTTTTAATTTAGGCCAGAACGTTAAAGTCTTTGCCGTGTTGTCTTACCGTATTACTTAACGGCCTTGTTGTAAACAGAAAGGATGATTTGGAGTGGATTTTTTAAAACAGGCTTTCTTCTTTTTACTTTGTCATACAGGCAAGTGATGTGGAGTGAATGCAATGTTGTTGATCCCTTTGTATTTTCAAGTATTGTGGTTACTGTATCATGTTATGGGTATGCTTGTCACTGGCAGGGACTGGGGAGTTTGTCAGGATGAAAGGAAATATGAAAGGAGCAATTTTTATGCGGGACAAATGTTAATCCCAAAGACACACTAGAATGGCTTTCCAAGAGGTGGTGAGTGTTCCTGAATGGTCCAGTGTCAGTCCTGACTTAAATCTGCTTTAAGAAATCAGAGACAATGTTTGAATATTGCTGTCCATCAATGATTCCCAACCAAATAAATGAAGCTTTAGGCCTGGTGCACATCAGAGATCACAGGCCAAAGCATGAGGTCATGTCGTTGAGCTTCAGGATTATTAGTGCATTTTTTTACTCTTATTCAATTTTACCGTGGTTTGTCATGTAGGAATTTGCTGTGACTGACGGAGGTGTGAAAACAACTCTGACTGCCACGCTAACTTGCCATTTTTAGGGACAAGGTTTCGCCTTAGTTTAAAATAAAGCTGTTGTCGTATTAACAGGAAATAAATGATTAACTATTAATTAATGCTTCTTGTATTATATTTGATGTTGATGGTCAGTGAAATTTTTTAGGACTATAGTTAGTAATTGTTAAAGGGAGACACCTTTTATTGAGTATTGAGAGTAAATTGATGTTTGTTTCTGTTTTGGGTAGGAGAAACTGGGCAATTGACAGCTACACCACTATCATCAGTCTTTTTCCTTGTGTCTGGCATTTACTGTTTACAGAAGCTCATTCAGCTAGGTTATTCCTTGTGGGAGAAACATTGTTAGCACGTCTTGTGTTATTATTGTTCCTAATATGTGTGGTGAGAATTGAAGCTTTCATCACAGCCCCTTTAGACTAGGCTTTTTGTTACAATTCTCAACAAAGTTTGTGGGATTTCAGCACAGGCAAAACCAGTGGGGCCCCACTGATGGAGGACAAGATGAAAAGAAGAGTGATTAAGCCATGGCAAGCAATTGGCTGATTCACAAATCCTCTAGATTTTCACATTTACTTGAATATTTATTTAATATACAACTATACCAGAAGCTGGACAATAATAAATTAAACATATTCTAATGCATCAAATTCGTGTCAAATTCCACGCCTTCTGTGTTATTCCCCACTCAAGTTGGATGCATATTGGACGGGCACTGCCAAACAGTGCTTTTTAGAAGGCTAGTTTGACATTTGTTTTATTGCTAAATAACTGGATGAAAATGTATATCCCTGTTCCGCATGTGTGTTGGCTTCATTGTTTGATATTGTGTGTGGAGGACAGAACCATGACTCCATTACCTATCGAATAATAAATATTTTATGTTGAATTATTGTGAATGCTTGTTATTTTTAAAAGTGTAATTGTCTTTAATGCGGTTGTTTGTAGGCCCTAGTAATAATGTATTATTTAGGAATGGAACTGTGATACCGCCTATACAACTGCATTTGTCATTACCTACTGCATGAATGGGAAAAGGTGTTTTTACTATGTAAGTCAGGGGCGTAGGAGCCCGGGGGGTAATGGTCGACATCATGGGAAAATCAAAAGAAATCAGCCAAGACCTCAGAAAAAAATTGTAGACCTCCACAAGTCTGGTTCATCCTTGGGAGCAATTTCCAAACGCCTGAAGGTACCACGTTCATCTGTACAAACAATAGTACGCAAGTATAAACACCATGGGACCACGCAGCCGTCATACCGCTCAGGAAGGAGTCACATTCTGTCTCCTAGAGATGAACGTACTTTGGTGCGAAAAGTGCAAATCAATCCCAGAACAACAGCAAAGGACCTTGTGAAGATGCTGGTGGAAACAGGTACAAAAGTATCTATATCCACAGTAAAACGAGTCCTATATCGACATAACCTGAAAGGCCGCTCAGCAAGGAAGGAGCCACTGCTCCAAAACCACCATAAAAAAGCCAGACTACGGTTTGCAACTGCACATGGGGACAAAGATCGTACTTTTTGGAGAAATGTCCTCTGGTCTGAAGAAACTGTTGTGTCGAGCAAACGTTGCTAATTATGCTGTGTGACCAAGGAGAACCCGCTGACGCTGTATTTTCATCATAAGGTTTATTCATAACAAAGGGTTACAGCGTCGATTTACAGATACCTGCAGATATCTGGAGAACAATCGCCCCATCTCAAATCTGATTATTCTGTCGTCCTTTGTCCCAACTTAGTATTTATAATCTTTACCCTGCTGTGGGTGGTTTCCCATACAGACCAATCCCCTGTCTCCACACAACAGACTTCCTCTGTTCTATGGTGTGTCCCCACAAAACTACTCCCTGGGCTAAATAAACCTCCTATCAGGTTCCATTTGAAAACGTTAGCAAAGTCATAATTCCTCAGATACTACAAAACAAAAATAGAACTGTTTGGCCATAATGACCATTGTTATGTTTGGTGGAAAAAGGGGGTGCTTGCAAGCCGAAGAACACCATCGAACCGTGAAGCACGGGGTGGTAGCATCATGCTGTGGGGGTGCTTTGCTGCAGGAGGGACTGGTGCACTTCAAAAAATAGATGGCATCATGAGGAAGTAAAATGATGTGGATATATTGAAGCAACATCTCAAGACATCAGTCAGGAAGTTAAAGCTTGGTCGCAAATGGGTCTTCCAAATGGACAATGACTCCAAGGATACTTCCAAAGTTGTGGCAAAATGGCTTAAGAACAACAAAGTCAAGGTATTGGAGTGGCCATCACAAAGCCCTGACCTCAATCCTATAGAAAATGTGTGGGCAGAACTGAAAAAGCGTGTGCGAGCAAGGAGGCCTACAAACCTGACTCAGTTACACCAGCTCTGTCAGGAGGAATGGGCCAAAATTCACCCAACTTAATGTGGGAAGCTTATGGAAGGCTACCCGAAACATTTGACCCAAGTTAAACAATTTAAAGGCAATGCTACCAAAATACTAATTGAGTGTATGTAAACTTCTGACCCACTGGGAATGTGATGAAAGAAATAAAAGCTCAAATAAATCATTCTCTCTACTATTATTCTGACATTTCACATTCTTAAAATAAAGTTGTGATCCTAACTGACCTAAGACATGGAATTTTTACTAGGATTAAATATCAGGAATTGTGAAAAACTGAGTTTAAATGTATTTGGCTAAGGTGTATGTAAACTTCCGACTTCAACTGTATACGCTTTATCCTGGCTAGTAGCTAGTTGGATTTACATTTTTACAGTTTAGTCATTTTTAGCTGTGTCAGGTTTTATCTAACTAGCTAAAGCTTGGTAGTTCTGGCTGTGTGAAAAACTGATAGTGAATGTTTTGAAGCCAAAAATACTTGCTCGCTACAGTATTACTTGCACAATCACTGTCTTAGTCTTCATCATAGGGTTAGTAATAATAATAATAATAATACATGGGACGTATATAGCGCTTTTCAATGACCCAAAGTCACTTCACAAAAAAATACAAATAAAACAGGAGTCAAAACAAAACATCAGACTAAACAAAAACAGGAATAAAGAGAGGGCTGGGCTCAAAGAAGGGAAAGTGTGATGTGTCAGTGTATGGGGAGGGTAGGGTTGGGATTTGGATACGAACCTGGTTTAGGGTAAGGGGTAGGGTAAGGGTTAGGTGCTGCTCAGTAGGGTGAAGAGAGGAGTGTCTTTGGGGGGGCTTAAGGGTAGGCCTTGTCAAAGAGGTATGGCTTCAGGAGGGACTGAAAGATGGTGATTGACTCCGAGTCATGAATGGCTGAAGGGAGGAGGAGAAGGCCCTGTGGCCGAAGCTATGGAGCTTCAACCTAGGGATGACAAGGCTGAACGGAGTGTGCATGTGGGTTGGTGGAGGAGAAGAAGGTCTGAGAGATAAGGGGGGGCAAGGTGGTGAAAGGCTTTGTAGGTCAGAAGGAGGATATTGTAATCAATGCGTTGGGAGACAGGGAGCCAGTGGAGTTCACAGAGGACAAGGGTGATGTGCTGAAAGGACTTGTGGGTGAGGATTTGGGCTGCAGAGTTTTGAACCATTTGGAGCTTATGGAGGGAGCTTGAGTTGATGACAGAGAGTAGTGAGTTGCAGTAGTCAAGACAGAATGAGATGAACATATGTATGAGGGTTTCAGCGGCAGGACAGGAGAGGGAGGACATGACTTTGGCAATGTTGCGGAGGTGGAAGAATGAGGATTTGACCGTCTGTCTTATGTGGTGATTAAATGAGAGTGTAGAGTTGCGTGCATGGAGGGAGGGAGAGACAGTGGTGTCGTCTTTGATGAGGGTGGATTTGGTGCCTATGAGGAGGAGTTCCATTTTGTCACTGTTGAGCTTAAGGAGGTTTTGTTGCATCTATGTTTTTATTGCAGAGAGGTAGGATTCAATGTGGGTTGAAGAGGGATTTGGTGCAGAGGTGGATCTGAGTGTCAACGGCATAGCAGTGGAAGTCAAGGTTGAAGTGACGGAGCATCTGAACAAGTGGGAGGATGTAGATGATGAAGAGTAAGGGACCCAGCACAGAGCCCTGTGGGACACCCTGTAGAACTGCAGCTGAGTCTGAGGTGTGACCATTGAGGGAGATGTAGTGGGTCCGGTTTGTGAGGTATGACTGTAGCCAGGAGAGTGCAGTGCCCTCAACACCCAGGCCCTCCAGCCTGGTGAAGAGGATCTGATGGCTCACTGTGTCAAATGCGGCACTCAGGTCAAGGAGAAACAGGATGTTGAGGGCACCAGCATCATCAGAGGGTAAGAGGTAATTGATCACTTTGAGGAGTGCAGTTTCAGTACTGTGGAGGGGGTGGAAACCAGACTGTAGGGGCTCAAACAGGTTGTTGATTAGCAGGTGGGTTTGTAATTGGGAGGCAACAGTACATTCCACAGTCTTGGCAAGGAAGGGGAGGTTGGAAATGTGACGGAAGTTATTGAGGATGGCGGTGTCCAGTCCTGGCTTTTTTAAGATGGGGGTGACTGCAGCTGTTTTGTAGTTGGAGGGGACAGTACCATGGGCGAGGGAGAGGTTGACGATGTCTGTGATGTATGGACAGAGAGCAGGCAGGCAGGCTTTGATGAGAACAGTGGGGAGAGGATGACATGATACGTTTTGAGATATAGGGAGAGTCAATGGGGGTAAATTAGGAGAGCCGGGTTTCAGGGGTGACTGTTGGGAGGTTGACAGGGGGAGGGGCGGCTGAAGGAGATTGATCAGTCAGTGATGAGTTTATTTTGGTGATCTTGTCCTTGAAAAACAGAAGGAAGGTGTTGCAGAGTTCAGTGGAGGGAGTAGAGAAGGTGTGGTCACAGGGCTGAAGCAGTTCTTATTGGAGTTCTTATAGGCGATTTGCACAGGCGACCATGACGTATTTCCGGTTAAATCTCAGGATGAATGTAAACTTCCGGTTATCGTAGAATGATGTGCTACCGTATGCTAGCATTGAATGCTTGTCGTCAAAAACATCCGAAACGGTTAATTTTCATTGTTGTTGTTGTTTATCTTAATGTTTATGTTAATGTTTTTACTTGTAATACTTCGTCTTGACTTATAACACGATGACGTGTAAACGTACAAAAGTGTCCTTTCAAAAACGGGATGACAGCTCTTCCAGCCATCACTGCTGTGTGCCGCAATGTACAGTGTCTGCCAGATGCAATTCTTCTGTTAGTTTTTTTACTTTTCCCAAAGACAGTGAATTACATAAACGGTGGGTGATTAACATTCGACAAGTCAACTTTCTTACAACAAACACACAAGTCTGCAGCCGACACTTTCTAAGTGAAGATGTGATAGAGCCTCCGACTCCAGCTGGGCACAGACGTCTGAAGAAGGGAGCTGTTCCAGTGCTGTTTCAATGGAACAATTTCAGTCTTCCAGCCCCACGGCCCGGAGTTTGGGATAGGACCGAGCGTCCCAACACAGAAACCATGAATGATCCGTCTGTGGAATTGGACTGTCCTCCTGACCATGACTACTGCAACAGTACTGAAGCTGCTGTGCTGGATATGTCCCTTGACCACAATGAAGAACTTAGTGTAGAGATAGCAAGGCTCCGAAATCAAATTGAGGAGATAACTATCAGCAGCAAGTTCTGCTTGGAGCGGTTTGCTGGATCTGATGATGACATAAGGTTTTTCACAAGGTAAATTAAAATGTCCAATGTGTTTAATATATAGGCCTATGTATTTGAGCTGTCAACAATGACTAGTATTATTATCTGTTTAAATGTTGCATGTGTGATGTGTGTTGTTGTAAGCTACTGGAAACCTTGAATTTCCCTCGGGATGAGTAAAGTATATATCTAAAACTATCTAGATCTAGGCTATCTACTAGCGCATTCATTGTATTTAAAATACTGAGAAGAGCAGTAAGCAAAAGGACTGACGTGTGCGTGGTCCAGTTTCTGACCTTAGTGCCAAATGTTCTAAGATGTTGTATAACTGTCAATAAGGATGCTAACATGCTAGTATGCATGTGACACAACTGTCTGGTATTGAAATGATACAAACCATTGTTCGTGGTTTATGCCACTTCTGCTCTGTTTCAGTGCACGAAAGTACAGGAGGGACGACAGACATGCCACATTCAGAGTAATGGGCAGTCTGATATAGTAATGCAACCAAATCATTGCATATCCCACACCCAGCCACACAGAAACAGTAGCTTTTAACAAGTACAACTGGCTGTGAATCACGCAATGTCATCTGAAATACACAGAAGCATAATTTAATGGGTTTTGAAAGATGAGGGTCTACAGCAGCAGGAGTAGGAGCAAAACTTGTTCTTTCTACTTTTTACTGGTGTAAGCAACTTATCTACTGTCTCGTGTCACTTTTGTGCTTTCTGCATCACTTTCCTACTGTCTTGCACCACTTGGCTATACTGTCTCCCACCACTTACCTATTGTCTTGTGCCATTTACCTACCTTCAAACAGTATTGGCAGAGCAGAAGGTGAGTGGTGCAACATTATAGCCTAGTACCAATAACAACAGTAGAGTGAAGGTTTTGCTCCTAATTCCTCTTGAAAAGTAGAAACATCAAGTACAAAAGCAAGGAAGTTGGGCCATATGTTTATAAAGAAAGAAGTAAAGATGACAGGACAGTTTTGAGTAGAACATCAGCAATTTGAAGAATAGCTGAGTGGAATATGTTACTGTCATTGCAGTCATCAAGTCAGGAAAAAGTAGTAATCTCATTATTGTTTACATTTCAAACCAAACACCAATTTGTTTACAACAGACCCAACAACAAAGCATGGCAATTCCCACTCAGCTACCCTGGTCTGTATTAGGCTACCACTGTTCAGCTATCGTGAAAACCACTAAAGTTCTAAAGTGTTCTCTTAGCAATGGCAATCAAAGCTGTGGTAACATTAAACGAGTAAAACGTGTTGAACGGAACCTTGAACAAGTTCAACAGAACTTTGAACGTGTCACTTAATGTAGTCCTACTCTCAGCTGGTGTGGTGGCTTTGGTTTCTTCATTGAGCCCTGTTTTTACCTGATACTTTCATAAAAGTACAAACACATGAAGTGAGAGGTATATACACATGATTAAACTTTATTTAAAGCATGATTAACCTGAAGCAGGACGGAGTCATGACTGAAAACACCAAAGCAAGGCTTCTAGCTCAGGCTAGCTAGCGTTAGCATATTACCTTCAAAGTTGCAAAGAAAATAAGAAACGTAAAATTTGAAGCCTTTATCCAGTTTTCTACGTGGTGTCGTACTGGATGTCCGGACTGTCAGAGCGGGCGTAGGTGTGGTGTAGGAATCAGATGCAGGACACAGATGCTAGTCCAAAAATACTTTAGTAAAGTCCACAAAAAGAGCGGCTACAAACAGAGCCGGAGGCACCAGAAAAATAACACACACAGCGTATAAATGCAAAACACAGCAAACACGCACAACAAGTGCGGACTCTCTATCCAATACAAAATAGAGCACTAACTGACTGGAAGCACCAGCTGACAAGGAACAACTACACACAACCACAAGACAGAAACAACGAGAACTTAAAGGACACATAATCAAGACTAAATGAGAAACAGGTGTACCAAGACAGACCAAACCAAACAAACACAGAAACAACGAACGGTGGCAGCTAGTACTCCGGAGACGACGACCGCCGAAGCCTGCCCGAACAAGGAGAAGGAGCAGCCTCGGCCGAAACCGTGACAGTACCCCCCCCTTGACGCGCGGCTCCAGCCGTGCGCCGACCCCGGCCTCGGGGACGACCAGGAGGACGCGGAGCAGGGCGCGTGGGATGACCACGATGGAACTCAGTCAGAAGGGACGGGTCTAAGATATCTCTCCTCTGCACCCAGCACCACTCCTCCGGACCATACCCCTCCCACTCCACGAGATATTGGAGACCCCCCATCCGACGTCTCGAATCCAGGATGGACCGAACTGTGTACGCCGGAGCCCCCTCGATGTCCAGCGGGGGCGGAGGAGTCTCTGCTATCTCACAGTCCTGGAGTGGACCAGCTACCACCGGCCTGAGGAGAGACACATGGAACGAGGGGTTAATATTCTTATAATCAATAGGTAGTTGTAATCTGTAACACACCTCGTTCAACCTCCTCAGGACTTTAAAAGGCCCCACAAACCGCCGACCCAGCTTCCGGCAGGGCAGGCGGAGGGGCAGGTTTCTGGTCGAGAGCCAGACTCGATCTCCCAGTGCGTACACCGGTCCCTCACTGCGGTGGAGATCGGCGCTCGCCTTGCGTCGACGGATGGCCCGCTGCAGATGTACGTGAGCAGCGTTCCACGTCTCCTCCGAGCGCCGCACCCACTCATCCACCGCAGGGGCCTCGATCTGGCTCTGATGCCAAGGTGCCAGAGCCGGTTGGTACCCTAATACACATTGGAAGGGAGTTAGTCTGGTGGAGGAGTGGCGAAGGGAGTTCTGGGCCATCTCGGCCCAGGGAACATACCTCGCCCACTCCTCCGGCCGGCCCTGGCAATACGACCTCAGAAACTTACCCACATCCTGGTTTACCCGTTGAACCTGCCCATTGCTCTCCAGGTGGTACCCCGAGGTAAGGCTCACCGAGACCCCCAAGCGCTCCATGAACGCTCTCCAGACTCGAGAGGTAAACTGGGGGCCTCGATCAGACACTATATCCTCGGGTACCCCGTAATGCCGGAAGACGTGAGTGAATAGTGCCTCAGCGGTCTGTAGGGCAGTAGGGAGACCGGCATGGGAAGGAGACGACAGGCCTTCGAGAACCGATCCACAACGACCAGGATGGTGGTATTCCCCTGGGAGGGGGGAAGGTCAGTAACAAAATCCACCGAGAGGTGAGACCAGGGTCGTTGTGGAACGGGCAGGGGTTGTAGCTTACCCCGGGGCAGGTGTCTGGGTGCCTTACACTGGGCACACACCGAGCAGGAGGAAACATAAACCCTCACATCCCTGGCTAACGTTGGCCACCAGTATTTAGTGCTAAGGCAGTGCACTGTCCGGCCAATACCTGGGTGTCCAGAGGCGGGTGACGTGTGAGCCCAATATATAAGTCGATCCCGAACCTCGAGCGGAACGTACGTCCGACCCACAGGACACTCTGGAGGGCTAGGATCGGTACGCAACGCCCGCTCGATTTCGGAATCGACCTCCCACACTACCGGTGCCACCAGGCAAGACAGCGGTAGTATGGGCGTGGGCTCAACGGACCTCTCCTCCGTGTCATACCGCCGGGACAGGGCATCTGCCTTACCGTTCTGGGACCCAGGGATGTACATTTACATTACATTTACGTCATTTAGCAGACGCTCTTATCCAGAGCGACTTACATTATATATATTTTTTCATACCCCCTGTGGGAATCGAACCCACAACCCTGGCGTTGCAAACACCATGCTCTATCAACTGAGCTACATCCCTGCCGGCCATTCCCTCCCCTACCCTGGACGACGCTGGGCCAATTGCGCGCCGCCCCATGGGTCTCCCGGTCACGGCCGGCTACGACAGAGCCTGGATTCGAACCAGGATCTCTAGTGGCACAGCTAGCACTGCGATGCAGTGATCTTAAAAACGAACCGGGCCAGAAACAGGTTTCACCTAGCCTGGCGAGGGTTCAGTCTCCTAGCTGCCCGGATGTACTCCAGGTTTCGGTGGTCAGTCAAAATGAGGAAAGGGTGTTGAGCCCCCTCAAGCCAATGCCTCCACACCTTTAGGGCCTGTACCACGGCTAGCAGCTCCCTGTCCCCCACGTCATAATTTCGCTCCGCCGGACTGAGCTTTTTAGAATAAAAAGCACAGGGACGGAGTTTCGGTGGCGTGCCAGACCGTTGCGAGAGCACGGCCCCTATACCGGCTTCAGACGCGTCTACCTCGACCTGGAATGGTAGCGCGGGATCCGGATGCGCCAGCACCGGCGCCGAGGTAAACAGGTCCTTCAGTCTCCCAAAAGCCCTATCAGCCTCAGCAGACCACTGCAAGCGCACCGGACCTTCCTTTAGAAGGGACATTATGGGAGCTGCCACCTGTCCAAATCCCCGGATAAACCTCCTGTAGTAATTCGCAAAGCCCAAGAACCGCTGCACCTCTTTAACAGTGGTTGGAGTTTGCCAATTACGCACGGCCGACACACGGTCAACCTCCATCTTCACCCCTGACGCAGACAACTGATAACCCAAAAAGGAGACTGACTCCTGGAAAAACAGACATTTCTCTGCCTTGACATATAGGTCATGCTCCAACAATCTCCTCAACACTCGGCGCACCAGGGCTACATGCTCGGCTCGGGTAGAAGAGTACACCAGAATGTCGTCAATGTACACGACCACTCCTTGCCCCTGCATATCCCGGAAGATCTCATCTACGAAGGATTGGAAGACTGAAGGAGCATTCATTAACCCGTATGGCATGACGAGATACTCGTAATGACCCGAGGTGGTACTAAATACTGTCTTCCATTCGTCTCCCTCCCTAATACGCACCAAGTTGTATGCGCTCCTGAGGTCCAATTTTGTGAAGAACCGCGCCCGTGTAAAGACTCCGTCATAGTCGCAATCAGAGGGAGTGGATAGCTGTATTTCACAGTAATCTGACTGAGATTGCGGTAATCAATACACGGGCGCAAACCTCCATCCTTTTTCTTCACAAAAAATAAACTCGAGGACGCAGGGGAAGTGGAGGGCCGTATGTATCCCTGTCTCAGAGACTCGGCTATGTAAGTCTCCATAGCTCTCTTCTCCTCGTGAGACAAAGGATACACATGGCTCCGCGGAAGCGCAGCTCCTACCTGGAGGTCTATCACACAATCCCCCTGTCTATGTGGTGGCAATTGCGTCGCCTTCGCCTTACTAAACACAAGTGCTAAATCCTCATACTCGGGGGGAATGTGCAATGTGGGCACTTGGTTTGGACTCTCCACCGAGGTCGCCCCTACGGAAACGCCCAGACATCGCCCTACACACTGGGCAGACCACTCCTTAAGAGCCCTCTGTTGCCACGAAATAGAGGGATTATGGGTAATCAACCAGGGAAGCCCCAGCACCACCGGATACGCAGGAGAGTCAATAAGATATAGCTGAATAGTCTCCTCATGACCCTCCTGTGTCCCCATCCTAAGTGGAGCTGTGACCTCCCTAATCAACCCCGATCCCAACGGACGGCTATCTAGAGCATGTACAGGAAAATGATTGTTGACAGGAAGGAGGGGAATCCCTAACTCTACACAAAATCTCAGATTTATAAAATTCCCGGCTGCGCCTGAATCTACTAGCGCCTTATGCTGGGAACGAGGTGCAACCTGTGGGAAACAAACAGGTATGGTTATGTGCACAACAGAGAGCTCTGGGTAAGTGGGGCGCCTACTCACCTGGAAGGACTCACCAGTGCGGGGCCTGCCGTCTCGTCCCCTAGGAGACCCCCCCCAGCACCTAGCCGCAGTGTGTCCTCCACGGCCACAGTTGGTACAGGGGGTGGTCCCTTTCGGGCTCCTTCTCCTCTCCTCTCTAGCGCCAGCACCCCCGAGCGCCATAGGACTAGGCTCGGAGGTGCTGGAGGGTGGAATGGACGACCCCCACTCAGGACGTCAGCGGGTAGCCAGCAGGGTATCTAGGCGAATGGCCATGTCCACCAACTGGTCAAACATAAGGGTGGTGTCCCTGCAGGCCAACTCACGACGGACGTCCTCCCGTAGGCTGCAGCGGAAGTGGTCTATGAGGGCCCGCTCATTCCACCCTGCGTCTGCCGCTAGAGTCCGGAACTCCAGTGCAAACTCCTGGGCGCTCCTCCTCCCCTGTCGGAGGTAGAATAGACGTTCTCCCGCCGCCCTCCCCTTAGGTGGATGGTCGAATACAGCCCTGAAGTGACGGGAGAACTCCGCATAGGTGATCGTCGCGGGGTCTATTCTCCTCCATTTGGCGTTGGCCCACTCCAACGCCTTGCCGCTGAGACAGGAGATGAGGGCGGAAACGCTCTCGTGTCCCGAGGGCACCGGGTGTACGGTGGCGAGGTAGAGTTCAACTTGTAGGAGGAAACCTTGACACCCGGCAGCGGTACCATCATACGCCCTCGGGAGCAAGAGCCGAATCCCACTGGGTTCCGGAGCGTGGACAAAGGGACTGACCGGTGCTGGTGGTGATGTGGGAGGAGGCGTGGGTGCCCAACTGGTCTCCAGGCGATGCAGGGTATTCATTACTCCCTGCAGAGCGTTGGTGATTTGGGCTATCCGCTCGTCCTGTCCGTGGACGCGCTCCTCCCAAGACTCGGTCGCTGCTGCTGCTCCTGCTGATTCCATGGATGGTGTGTAGTTCTGTCAGAGCGGGCGTAGGTGTGGTGTAGGAATCAGATGCAGGACACAGATGCTAGTCCAAAAATACTTTAGTAAAGTCCACAAAAGAACGGCTACAAACAAAGCCGGAGGCACGAGAAAAATAACGCACACAGCGTATAAATGCAAAACACAGCAAACACGCACAACAAGTGCGGACTCTCTATCCAATACAAAATAGAGCACTAACTGACTGGAAGCACCAGCTGACAAGGAACAACTACACACAACCACAAGACAGAAACAACGAGAACTTAAAGGACACATAATCAAGACTAAATGAGAAACAGGTGTACCAAAACAGACCAAACCAAACAAACACAGAAACAACGAACGGTGGCAGCTAGTACTCCGGAGACGACGACCGCCGAAGCCTGCCCGAACAAGGAGAAGGAGCAGCCTCGGCCGAAACCGTGACACGGACAACCCTCCGTATATCATTAACAGATACTTTAGGCAACTCCAGCAAACACCTTGTAAACTTCATCTCTGCCATCATAACGGTCTACTGTCACTGTCTAATGTTTTTTTCCGGTAACCGGAAATGCCCAAGCATCCTTACGCCAATGCGGAAATGCGTGCATAGAGCCCATTGGAGCTGTTGATGATGTTGGGTTAGGTGGACCTGGTAGCATGGAGGGCATCTCTGTAGGTGGAGAAGTGGAGGTTGTAGGCCTCAGCGTGGTCATTGAGCCCAGACTTCCTGCTCAGGCGCTCCAGGTGGCCAGCTTGCTTCAGGGTACGGATCTCAGTGGTAAACGAGGGGGAGGAGGAGGAGAAGGAGACAGGTTTAGTTTGGAGTGGGGCCAGAGAGTTGAGGGAGACAGATAGAGCAGTATTGAATTGGTCAACTAGTTCATCAGGTGAGTTGGGGCGTGGTCAAGGGGCAGAGCAGAGCAGATGGCATCACAGAGTTGGAGGGGGTCAACAGCCTTAATGTTGCGGAAGGAGATGAGGCGTTTGTCAGTGTTGTGGGGTGAGTATTAGGTAAGAGAGAAATGAAGGATCTTGTGGTCAGACAGCGGGAACAGGGAGGGAGAAATATGAGTTAGGTTGAGGCCAACAGAGCAGACGAGGTCAAGTACATATCACTTGATGTGAGTGGGAAAAATTAACATGTTGGGTAATATTGAAACAGTCCAGAACAGCAATGAAATCAGAGGTAAGTATTGAGTTTGATGAGTCCACATGAATATTCATATCGCCAAGCAACAGTAAGCGGGTGGAGAGTGGGACAGCAATGATGAGTAGTTCAGATAGGAAGGATTCATTAGCTTTAGGAGGACGGTACACAAGGATAGTGGTCATGGAGCAAGATGATATGTAGGCAATGTATTCAAGTGAGGAGACAGTAGGGAGAGACAGTTCAGTTATTTAGATTGTTGTCACGATCGCTGACTGATGAAGCGGACCAAGGCGCAGCGTGATAAGCGTACATTCTTTATTAGTACACACACGAACCAAAACAATAGACCAAACGATACGTGAAGTCCTAGGTTATACACAAAACCCTACGGAACAAGATCCCACAAAACTAACATGCCAAAAGGCTGCCTAAGTATGGTCCCCAATCAGAGACAACGAGCTACAGCTGTCTCTGATTGGGAACCACCCTGGCCAACATAGATATAAACGATCTAGAACGAAAAACATAGAAAACTAAACAATGAAAATCCACACCCTGGCTCAACAATTAAGAGTCCCCAGAGCCAGGGCGTGACAGTACCCCCAAAGGCGCGGACTGCGACCGCGCCACACCAACACAACGGGTAGGGGCCGGGTGGGCATTCCGCCTCGGGAGGCGGATCCGGCTCCGGGCGTGACCACCACTCTCTCTACCCCCCGTAGCGCCCCTGGTCTGGTCTGGCCCCGCTGGCCGGAGCTGGACTGGACACCGGTGGAGCGGATTGCTCTGGCTCCGGTGTGGAGCAGCTGACCGGTGCCGGACCAGGCACCGATGGAACAGGCACGGACCGACGACGCGCACCACTGGCTTGGTGCGGGGAGCAGGAATGGGCCGGACCGGGCTGACGACGCCGCACCACTGGCTTGGTGCGCGGGAGCAGGAACGGGCCGACCGGTTGACGACGCGCACCACTGGCTTGGTGCGGGGAGCAGGAACGGCTGGACCGGCTGACGACGCGCCCACTGGCTTGGTGCGGGGAGCAGGAAAGGGCCGGACCGGGCTGGCGACGCGCACCACAGGCTTGGTGCGGGGAGCAGGATAAGGCCGGACCGGGCTGGCGACGCGCACCACAGGCTTGGTGCGAGGGACAGGAACAGGCCGGACTGGGCTGGCGACATGCACCACAGGCTTGGTGCGAGGAGCAGGAACAGGCCGGACCGGGCTGGCGACGCGCACCACAGGCTTGGTGCGGGGAGCAGGAACAGGCCGGACCGCTGGCGACGCGCACCACAGGCTTGGTGCGAGGGATAGGAACAGGCCGGGCCAGGCTGGCGACGCGCACCACAGGCTTGGTGCGAGGGGCAGGAACAGGCCGGACTGGGCTGGCGACGCGCACCACAGGCTTGGTGCGAGGAACAGGAACAGGAACAGGCCGGACCGGGCTGGCGACGCGCACCACAGACTTGGTGCGGGAGCAGGAACAGGGAACAGGCCGGACCGGGCTGGCGACGCGCACCACAGGCTTGGTGCAGGGAGCAGGAACAGGCCGGACCGGGCTGGCGACGCGCACCACAGGCTTGGTGCGAGGGACAGGAACAGGCCGGACCGGGCTGGCGACGCGCACCACTGCCTTGGTGCGAGGGACAAGAACAGGCCGGACCGGGCTGGCGACGCGCACCACAGGCTTGGTGCGAGGGACAGGAACAGGCCGGACCGGGCTGGCGACGCGCACCACAGGCTTGGTGCGAGGGACAGGAACAGGCCGGACCGGGCTGGCGACGCGCACCACAGACTTTGTGCGAGGGGCAGGAACAGGCCGGACCGGGCTGGCGACGCGCACCACTGGCTTGGTGCGAGGGACAGGAACAGGCCGGACCGGGCTGGCGACGCGCACCACAGGCTTGGTGCGGGAGCAGGAACAGGCCGGACCGGGCTGGTGACGCGCACCACAGGCTTGGTGCGAGGGACAGGAACAGGCCGGGCTGGACTGTGGAGGCGGACTGGAGGTCTGGAGCGGAGAGCTGACACAACCCGTCCTGGCTGAATGCCTATCTCCACACGATATGCGTGAGGCATCAGCACAGGACGTACAGGGCTGTGCACTCGTACTGGCGCTACAGCACGTGGCACTGGCGCAGGATATCCGGGACCGAGGAGGGGTACTGGAGGCCACGAGCGTTGAGCCGGCACACTCCGTCCTGGCTGCATGCCCACCTTAGCACGACACGTGCGTGGTGCTAGCATAGGACGTACAGGACTGTGCCGGAACACTCGCAGCACAGTACGTGGCTCCGCATAACACGGAGCCTGCTCAGTCTCACGCTCCCTAGCCTGAGCACAGGGAGTTGGCTCTGCTCTACCTCTAGGCTCCGCCAACCACCCTTCCAGCCCCCCAAACCTGATGGCCTCCTCTCCTAGTCCGCCGATGCGCCCTGTAGCCGGCTCCAGCAGCCCCGTCGTCCACGCCGTGTGCCCCCCAAAAAATGTATTGGGGTTGCCTCTCGCGTGTCCGTCATCGGCACGGTTGGCGCCGTTTCTCCTCTCCTGCCTGGGCATTTACTTTTGCCCATGGCCCTCTGCCCGCGAATATGTCCTCCCATGACCACCATTCGCCCACCTGGGACATCGCCAACTTCTCCTCCTGGGCACGCTGCTTGGTCCTCTGGTGGTGGGATCTTCTGCCTTGATCGCTGACTGATGAAGCGGACCAAGGCGCAGCGTGATAAGCGTACATTCTTTATTAGTACACACACGAACCAAAACAATAGACCAAACGATACGTGAAGTCCTAGGTTATACACAAAACCCTACGGAACAAGATCCCACAAAACTAACATGCCAAAAGGCTGCCTAAGTATGGTCCCCAATCAGAGACAACGAGCTACAGCTGTCTCTGATTGGGAACCACCCTGGCCAACATAGATATAAACGATCTAGAACGAAAAACATAGAAAACTAAACAATGAAAATCCACACCCTGGCTCAACAATTAAGAGTCCCCAGAGCCAGGGCGTGACAATTGTAGAGTTATACAGTACAGCGAGGTGGAGCGGGGTGACACAGGTAGCCATAACCAGCGGGAGTAGCTTGGTTAAGAGAAAATAAATCATCAGGTTGTTGTCAAGTCGGTGGAGTGGGGTGACAATTGTAGAGTTATACAGTACAGCGAGGTGGAGCGGGGTGACACATGTAGCCATAACCAGCGGGAGTAGCTTGGTTAAGAGAAAATTAATCACCAGGTTGTTGCCAAGTTTCAGTTAAGAGGAGGAAGTCTAGCTTGTTGTCAGATATTAGTTAATGGAGCAAGGGGGCTTTGTTGTTCATTGATCAACTGTTGAAGAGAGCAAAGTATTAGGATTGTGAGACTGAGAGGTACGTTTTTGGATAGTTGTAGGCAGTCATGGTTTACAGTATGAGATGATGGATTGGGAGCAGGGCGCGAGTGAGACCAGAGAGAGTTAATGTTGCTACCAGTAGAATAGTTGACAGACCAGTTGCGACGTAAGCCACGATGCAGGTAACTGCGTCTACGTAGGATGCATGATGAGCCGGCAGGGATAAGTACATCAGAGGCCTAAAAGTGGACAAAAACAACAGGCCGAAAAGTAGAAAAAACTAACGCTTAATGTAAAACAGACAAGTAAACATTGTTACTAAACAGGTACCAGGGAGAAGAACAGACGAGTAAACATTGTTACTAAACAGGTACCAGGGAGAAGTGGCAGTCAAGCACGACGCCAGCAGATACTCTCGCCCGGAAATCTCGTCACAGTGACACTGGATGTGCCACCAGTCAATAAAAGGAGTGCAAAGGACTGTAAGTAAGGTTCTTCTTGGAAACTGCCCTCACATCACCCCTGGCAAACTAGCTGGCAAATTTGAGGGCTTTCAGCTTAATGTCTTTAACTTCATCACAGTGATTATGGGTCATGAAGGTGTGTTTCATGTGTTAAGACATTGTTTGGTGCCATCATGGTCGTGGCAGGAGAGTGACAGCCATGAACAGACAGAGAGGGAGAGAGAGAGAGGCCACAAACCAACCAGTAAGTGCCACTCCAAGCTCATAGAGTTCATAGACTGATGATCTGTCACAGTGTGAATCAATCTGAATGATCATATATGATCTCTGATGAAATGATAGCAGCTTAAGTCTGTGTTAACTTCATGCAGGAGAGAGGCAGCCATGATGATATTTTATTTTTTATAATTGTGTAGAGTGGATTTCAGTTTGATCTGTCATACCAAATATTTTTCAATTGTATGTTGCTGGTTATTATTACAATATAATAACTGTATTATAAAATGAAAATATTCTGTTAAGTTTCAAACCATACAGTGTGTAGAGCAGCAGTAGTAACAACCTGAAATAGGGGAAGTGAGAAAAATACTAGGAAATTAATCATACAGTAGCAGAGAAAGAGTACAAAATGGTTGTTTAATTGAATATATCCACATTACAGTCACACTGGTATTCAGCCCATTATGAATGGCCATGACCCCTAAGAATGATTGGGCTGCAAGGCCCCAGTTATCCTTGTACATTTGTAAGTTAAGATTTGTCTGTATCCTTTTCTCAAAAGTTACTAGAAATGAGCATTTAAAACTAGTTTTTATTTTAAAATAGGGGCATGCCCCCAGACTGCAGTAGCAAAATGTGTCCTCCCCCAATGTCAGAGTCGCTCCTCCGTCCCTGGGCCTGGTTAATTTTCATTAAATACTGAGCAATCTATGCTTAAGTGTCTCCAGAAATAAGAATTTCCATGTACACCTTCCCATGCAGTGCTCTATGACTTAGTAGCCAAAATAAGTGAATGTGAAAGATGGGCTAGGTCTACAGTGTATCACTGTCAATAGCCATCACACATTGAATGCAATTGCACACAGCATCGGAGTTCAGATTGCTGCTGTCACAAAAGTGTCACTTCCTACTTGCAAAACTAATTCCTTTTATAGTTATGGAGGTCCCTCACCAAGGTAAAGTAGGTTTTATATCAGACATTCAACAGACATTTGCCTTTAACTCTCTTGTTCGCAATAACCATTGCATTGATTGTCATAGAAACATCAAAACAAGTGCTAATTATTCTAAAAAGGTATGTCCTACTTTTACAAATGTAATCAAATGTATTTATAAACCCCTTTTTACATCAGCAAATGTCACAAAGTGCTCATACAGAAACCCAGCCTAAAACCCCAAACAGCAAGCAATACAGATGTAGAAGCACAGTGCCTAGGAAGAACTATCTAGAAAGGCGGGGAACCTAGGAAGAAACCTAGAGAGGAACCAGGCTCTGAGGGGTGGCCAGTCCTCTTCTGGCTCTGCCGGATGGAGATTATAAGAGTACATGGCCATCAAGGCCAGATTGTTCTTCAAAATGTTCAAACGTTCATAGATGACCAGCAGGGTCAAATCATAATCACAGTGGTTGTAGATGGTGCAATAGGTCAGTACCTTAGGAGTAAATGTCAATTGGCCAAGCATTCAGAGGTCGAGACAGTAGGTGCTGGAGAGGGAGGGAGGGAGGGAGGGAGGGAGGGAGGGAGAGAGAGAGAGAGAGAGAGAGAGAGAGAGAGAGAGAGAGAGAGAGAGAGAGAGAGAGAGAGAGAGAGAGAGAGAGAGAGAGAGAGAGAGAGAGAGAGAGAGAGAGAGAGAGAGAGAGAGAGAGAGAGAGAGAGTGTCAGTCAGTCAGTCAGTCAGTCAGTCGTCGTCCGTCAGTCATCCATCAGGCCAGGTAGTCCTGAGGCATGGTCCTATGGCTCAGGTCCTCCGGGAGGGGATGGAGAGAGGGAGAGCTTACTTAAATTCACACAGGACACCAGATAAGACAGGAGAATTACATCAGATACAACCTTTGATTTGCATAAAAAATTATGTGTTGATTTGATATAAATAATCAAATCATATAAAAATGCATTTCAATATCTTGTTCGCAATAACTTTTACATTGATTGTGAAGAAACATCAAAACAAGTGCAAAATATTCTAAAAACAGCTGGGAAAGAAGTTCAAAGAAGAGACAGATACTTTATTTGGAGAAACAGGAAGGATTGACATCAAGAAGAGGAAAACAAAATGCAGAGAATGTTTCAAAAATGTCATGATTAATCCAATCTTATTACATAGAAAAACCTTGTCTCTTTCTTATAAAATGTCAACCTTCTAAGTTAGTTTTAGCTCTGTAAACCATTTATCAACAGTATCTACTGAATCTCAATTGCTTAAACAGTAGGCCGCATTACATCTGCATTAGGCTATACACTCGCAAAGCACATTTTCAAAGCTTTGTGGAAAAGGAAGGGGACACCAGTGTGCCTTTTGACAATGTGCATCACAGTCCACAACATTAGTTTAGGTATACAGCTGAGGGATGGGGCTGGGGAAATGTAATCCCTCTCCAATTAATTAATGTTGAATGTCAACAATTCATTTTATAATCCACTGACAGGGCTGTTTCTCAAATATTTTGAAAATGTATTTTTCTATATTTATAATAAACCACTAACTCAAGCTGAACTGGAAGAGGTGGCTGACTGGAAGAGTTGGCTGCAGCTATGGTCCATGTTGTGTCTACAACCGTCTCCAGAATCCCAGTAAAGGATCCTAGCCAAACACGCCCCCATTCACATCGACGGGGCTGTACTGGAGTGGGTCGAGCGCTTAAAGTTCCTCTGTGTCCACATCGCTAAGGACCTATCATGGTCCAAACACACCAACACAGTCGTGAAGAGGGCACGACAACGCCTCTTCCCCCTCAGGAAGCTGAAAAGATCTGGCATGGGCCCTCAGATCCTCAAAAAGTTCAACAGCAGCACCATTGAGAGCGTCTGGACTGGCTGCATCACCGCTTGGTATGGCAACTGCTTGGCATCTGTCTGCAAGGCGCTACAGAGGGTAGTGTGTTCGGCCCAGCACATCACTGGGGTTGAACTCCCTGCCATCCAGGACCTCTATACCAGGCGGTGTCAGAGGAAGGCCCTAAACATTGTCAGACTCCAGCCACCCAAGTCATAGACTGTTCTGTCTGCTACTGCATGGCAAGCGGTACCGGAGCGCCAAGTCTAGGACCAAAAAGCCATAAGACTGCTAAATACAGTG
The DNA here is from genome assembly GCF_020615455.1 of Coregonus clupeaformis. Taxonomy (NCBI): domain Eukaryota; kingdom Metazoa; phylum Chordata; class Actinopteri; order Salmoniformes; family Salmonidae; genus Coregonus; species Coregonus clupeaformis. The sequence continues at coordinate 3,202,106 of NC_059209.1, forward strand.
GGGAAAAAAAGTATTTAGTCAGCCACCAATTGTGCAAGTTCTCCCACTTAAAAAGATGAGAGAGGCCTGTAATTTTCATCATAGGTACACGTCAACTATGACAGACAAAATGAGAAAAGAAATTCCAGAAAATCACATTGTAGGATTTTTATGAATTTATTTGCAAATTAAGGTGGAAAATAAGTATTTGGTCAATAACAAAAGTTTCTCAATACTTTGTTATATACCCTTTGTTGGCAATGACACAGGTCAAACGTTTTCTGTAAGTCTTCACAAGGTTTTCACACACTGTTGCTGGTATTTTGGCCCATTCCTCCATGCAGATCTGCTCTAGAGCAGTGATGTTTTGGGGCTGTCGCTGGGCAGCACGGACTTTCAACTCCTCCAAAGATTTTCTATGGGGGTTGAGATCTGGAGACTGGCTAGGCCACTCCAGGACCTTGAAATGCTTCTTACTAAGCCACTCCTTCGTTGCCCGGCGGTGTGTTTGGGATCATTGTCATGCTGAAAGACCCAGCCACGTTTCATCTTCAATGCCCTTGCTGATGGAAGGAGGTTTTCACTCAAAATCTCACGATACATGGCCCCATTCATTCTTTCCTTTACACGGATCAGTCGTCCTGGTCCCTTTGCAGAAAAACAGCCCCAAAGCATGATGTTTCCACCCCCCATGCGTCACAGTAGGTATGGTGTTCTTTGGATGCAACTCAGCATTCTTTGTCCTCCAAACACGATGAGTTGAGTTTTTACCAAAAAGTTCTATTTTGGTTTCATTTGACCATATGACATTCTCCCCAATCCTCTTCTGGATCATCCAAATGCACTCTAGCAAACTTCAGACGGGCCTGGACATGTACTGGCTTAAGCAGGGGGACACGTCTGGCACTGCAGGATTTTAGTCCCTGGCGGCGTAGTGTGTTACTGATGGTAGGCTTTGTTACTTTGGTCCCAGCTCTCTGCAGGTCATTCACTAGGTCCCCCCGCGTGGTTCTGGGATTTTTGCTCACCGTTCTTGTGATCATTTTGACCCCACGGGGTGAGATCTTGCGTGGAGCCCCAGATCGAGGGAGATTATCAGTGGTCTTGTATGTCTTCCATTTCCTAATAATTGCTCCCACAGTTGATTTCTTCAAACCAAGCTGCTTACCTATTGCAGATTCAGTCTTCCCAGCCTGGTGCAGGTCTACAATTTTGTTTCTGGTGTCCTTTGACAGCACTTGTGGTCTTGGCCATAGTGGAGTTTGGAGTGTGACTGTTTGAGGTTGTGGACAGGTGTCTTTTATACTGATAACAAGTTCAAACAGGTGCCATTAATACAGGTAACGAGTGGAGGACAGAGGAGCCTCTTAAAGAAGAAGTTACAGGTCTGTGAGAGCCAGAAATCTTGCTTGTTTTTAGGTGACCAAATACTTATTTTCCACCATAATTTGCAAATAAATTCATAAAAATCCTACAATGTGATTTTCTGGAAAAAAAAAATCTCAATTTGTCTGTCATAGTTGACGTGTACCTATGATGAAAATTACAGGCCCTCTCATCTTTTTTAAGTGGGATGCTCTTTAGTTAACCAAATAGCTACCCGGACTACTTACATTGACCCTTTTACTCTTTCTGACTCTATACACACACACTGGACTCCACCCATACACTCACACATACTGACACTGACACTCCAACACATACACTGGACTCTACCCATACACTCACACATGCATTATCATGCATTAAAATGTTTTATTACTCTTTGTTATAGGGCAGGAATAAGACCCTTGATTTTAAAAGATTGAGTCGATGCATGCGCTCTAAATCTAATTAGCATAATCATACAATCCCCATCAAAATCTGTCGGTTTAAGCTATGGGCCAAGTCTCAATCCACCGCATCTGCCGATATCGGCCTTCCGCATCTGCGGTGAAAGGTGGCAGAGCTACGGAGGTGTTTGAAAGACCAGGAGACATTACGAAATTCGTCTTCTCACGAAAACGTCTGTACGTCGAATGGTTTGGGCTGCAAACTATTATGACCACTCTTTGGAAAGGTGAGACTGTAACAAACACAAGAGATACAGTGGGGAGAACAAGTATTTGATACACTGCCGAGGTCTGTGAGAGCTGGAATTCTTACTGGTTGGTAGGTGATCAAATACTTATGTCATGCAATAAAATGCAAATTATTTACTTAAAAATCATACAATGTGATTTTCTGGATTTTTGTTTTAGATTCCGTCTCTCACAGTTGAAGTGTACCTATGATAAAAATTACAGCCCTCTACATGCTTTGTAAGTAGGAAAACCTGCAAAATCGGCAGTGTATCAAATACTTGTTCTCCCCACTGTATATATCTACCATATAGATAGGACAGACACTTCAAAACAAACTTCCTTTTGATTTATTTTTTGACTATCTGTTTTTCCATGTATGAATCTGTTATTCAATGTGTTTCTATGGGATAATAGCAGTAAGTTTAATCAAAAAAAATTGTTCAAATTTTTTTAAAATACCTACAGGGGTCCTAAAATTCTAAATCTAATGGATAAATGATCCTTGGTATGACCAACTTAAAATAATTAAATATGCTAGCTTAGTAGAAACCCAGCCTGTAGGGGGTTATAGGGCAGGAATATGACCCTTCCATTTGAAAAGATAAATGTCTCCTCTTCCATAGTCCACAGAGAGAAATTGACAATTTGTTTTACAGCATCAGAATCTCAAAGTAACAGATTCATATAGAAGTTTAACATCTTCCAAGAACAGATATTCATATATAGTATATAGCAGAAACAACATGTCATTCATGTGAGAACATCAATTCATAAACTTTAAAAGTCCCACAAATCCTCCATTATGAAATGGGCCCCTGCCCACAGGCGAGTAGCAACATACCGGGCCATGACAGACGGAGAGGGGACAGGGGAAGCTTCGCCTCATCCCGGCGTGGATGAAACCATGACATACCCAGTACTTACAGTATCTGTATATAGCTGGGCTGAGGGTTTGCATTTGGACCATTATTTAGGCACTGGGTTTCTGTTGCATGACTTAACAGACTTCATGTTTCAAGCGGCACATCAGAATCATTAGTACAGCAAACATCATTAACAGTCCTCACATCAACCTAACAAACCAAATCATATTATAGATACCCTGGTCCAGTGCAACTTGTAACATGTGTGATACAGCATTTTCTACTTATCCAAATTAATCTTGACTTCTGTAGCTTGTACTGAGAGAGCTTCAATGTGGCAGCCAGGTGGAGGTCTTCAGGGTTGTGGTGTTATTTTGGCAGGAACAGGTCACTCAGGGTTGTCTCCATAAGTACATTGAAACAAAACAGTGGTCAGGGCACTGGACAGACAAGAGGACCTATACATTATGTAATTATGTACATCAATAATTGCACACCATTGTGCTCAGTAATTATACACCATTTGAAAGAGTGACCTGGCTCTCCGTATTTTGCTGGTCTGTGACCCGCCAGCACTGTCAGAGGAGATGGGGAATGATTCAACCTCAGAGTTACACACAGGGATACTTTATTGACATACACAGGCAGACATGGAAAGTAGAATGGTAGTGGTTCTGTAACAGGAGAAAATAGAGGCAAATAATATTCACATACCAAATGAATACACCAGGGCAAGAATGCACAGATACAGAACCTTACAGTATAGAGCAGAAACAAATGGCAAAGAACTGTACAGAACTAAAAGCTAATATTGCACTGAACAACCAGCAGTAATATACACAAATACAATGTCCCTCCCTCTACTTACTTTACACACCATCCCACATGTCAAGATATGAGTCCAGTTGTGTTGGGCAGGGAAGAGGTGTAGGAGCTTGATGCTCTCTTTGCAACTGCTTGAAGAAGACCTGAGAGGGGGCGGCAGGAATTGGGGATCTGGAACCCAAGATGACTGCCTTTGATTGGCTGACCCCACGGTGTGATAAGGCACCTGGCAACCTGGTCCCTAGCAACCAATCGGTTTGGTTAGGGCCAGAGGTGGGAAGGGCCAGTTACATATTTTGTCTCTGAGAGAGGGCTGTGAGATGGTGTGCACAGACTTAACAGGTAATTCTGTAACATAATTTGCAAAACCAGAACTTGTATGGCGGTGATGGCTTGCGTCTGTTCCATTGAGAGTTTGAATAATTTTAATTTAGTTTGATGTTTCTATGATGATCCATGAACAATGTATTGAGGATAAGAGATTACAAATATTTTTATATGATATGATTATTTCTATCAAATCAACACAACTTTTTATGCAAATCAAAGGTTGTAAAAGTAGGCCATACCTTTTTAGAATAATTAGCACTCATTTTGATGTTTCTATGACAATCAATGAAAAAGTTATTTCAAACAAGAGATTAAAATGCATTTTCATATGATTTGATTATTTCTATCAAATCAAGACAATTATTTATGCAAATCAAAGGTTGTAAAAGTTGGCCATACCTTTTTCGAATAATTAGCACTCATTTTGATGTTTCTATGACAATCAATGAAAAAGTTATTTCGAACAAGAGATTAAATTGCATTTTCATATGATTTGATTATTTCTATCAAATCAAAACAATTATTTATGCAAATCAAAGGTTGTAAAATTTGGCCATGCCTATTTAGAATAATTAGCACTTGTTTTGATGTTTCTATGACAATCAATGCAAAAGTTATTGTGAACGAGATTTAACGTCAAATGTCTGTTGAATGTCTGATATAAAACCTACTTTACCTCGGTACAGCCCTCTCCTTCATGGCTGGTGACGTAATACAAATCCGCACTACTAGAAGGAACCTGTGAAACTGACATTCATAATTTTTTCCGGGTTGGCCAGTCATGTAAAAGGAGGCACACGGGACTGCGTACCTGGTTGTTTGAGTTTTAGGTGTTAATACGAAGACTTCCTTATCGATTGCAGGGGTAGACCTATAATTTCTCGATCTTGAAGGTATGTGTTTATCTGGACTGTAATTTACCTACTGTTGCGCTTTCATCTTAAGGGTACTAAAATGTCTTCAGGTCATCCATGTAGGGTTACTACAAACGTGCAGCATAATTTCGGCTTTAGCAACAGGTATCATGACAAAAACATGTGTTCATGTTTTGGTTCTAGCATGTTGAAACACTTTTTTGCCTGTAAACAAATTATGTTGGGCGCCTGAGTGATAGCCTAGGCCTATATCCTTCAAGTTGTGATAAACTGATAAAGCAAGCTGAGATATGTGCTATAAACTCGACGGCTGAAAATCGCATAACCTAAGAGAAGGCAATTGGTTGACTTACATTCTTATCTCAAAGAATGATCATGCTGAAGTTCTGCTGATGTGAGAATAGAGCCAGTCTTGATTTGAATTGAAAGGGAAAAGAACAAAACTATTCTTATACTTCCTCAATGTGAAGGCAGCTTTTCAAAGTAATCATACTACTTCCTCATTTTGTTTATTCAAAACACGCATTTAATTCGCCAAGTTCTCTCATTTCCCTTGCTCGACCTTATGCATTGTTACTTATAGTGTGAGATGTGTTATTTTGTGCAACAATGTAATTTTGTGTAACGATACAATACAATTGCAGTTTATTGAAGGTTACAAGTAGGCTACAAAGCAGTTTATTCAGCCTTGTTAATAAGATTTCTCAGAAGAGGCAGAAGAGGAGGCAGCAGGAGAGAAGCATTCACTTGAATGATACAGAACGACGTTTAGCAGATTTTAGGAAGCAATAGCCAGTGATGAAATAGAAAGGACACTGTCACCTGTGCTTGGACATGCATTTCAACTGTAAGAAAAAGGTTGATGATTCTGCATGGAAATTAAAAAGGACTTTAGAAATGCACTATGCAAAAATCGCTCCTCCATTTCCTGGTTGCTAAAATTCTAATAGTTAGCCTAATTTCAGTTTATGTGACAAAACAAGAAAGTATAGTGTAGAGAATCATTGTACCATCTAAACCGCTGTTAAATATATTTTTTTTTTTTCAGCTGTTTGAAACTGCTGTACAAAACCGAAAGTAAAAGATGCAAAAACGAAACTTCGGGAAGCAAAGAAATACCACACATAGAACATATCTACCACTTCTTAGACTTGCTTTCAGTGAGAATGACAGATCTATAACTCACATTTTTGTGAATATGGTCGGGTAGCCCAAAAAGTTACATATTGCAGCTTAAAAGGCTCATCATACTAAGAATGATCTTTGGTGTCTGTTAGTTCTGCTTGCTGGAGTTGTGTATTGCCTTGTACTTCACAGATCATAATATTTGTGGGTTAAAAACCTGTTCAGAGAACTTACTGAAAGCTTCAGTGTGGGAGTTGACGTCTGACTACTGCAATGCGATCTTTTGGTATAAATCCTTTGTAATGAGATGAACCTCTCAATCTCTTTGCTGTGGTGTCAGAGTTACTAGTGGGTAGAGCAAACACCTCATGTTCAGCTAATGTCTGAGGACAAGTTCTTTGTTAGTTAATTTGCAAATCCTTGAAATTGTGCATGCTGCAAACAGGTATTACAGTTGTAAGTACTATATTGGTGTATGTAACATACTATACTGTAATTCCATTTCAAAGTGGGACCACTTTGTGGTTAGTTATCACTCAGCTACATGAGATCCACAGCAAGGTGACTTCCATCAAATCAACCTAGACTGACACTATTTGCACTTCTCAATTTGTCCTTTGAGGTATGTCCACATTTGGAAGAGCCAGCCAATAGTGGCAATCTTCAATTTTTTTATTTGATTTACTTTTTACCCCCTTTTCTCCCCAATTGGTAGTTACAGTCTTGTCCCATCGCTACAACTTCCGTATGGACTCGGGAGAGGCGAAGGTCGAGAGCCATGCGTGCTCCGAAACACGACTCTGCCAAGCCACACTGCTTCTTGACACTGTTCGCCTAACCCGGAAGCCAGCCGCACCAATGTGTCGGAATAAACACTGATGCAGTGCCTTAGACCGCTGCGCCACTCGGGAGGCCCTTCTTGGGAGATTTAACTTTTATTGTTATTGATTTCTGTAAGTAAGAAGTCATGTTTTAGAGTCAACCTATTGCTAAATTAAGTTCAAGTTTTATTAGTCGTATGTACTGGATACACATGGTATACATTGTCCAACAAATTGCTTACTTGCAGGTTCCTTCTAGACAATGCAACAACAATAAGAAATTATAAAATATAAGAATACGAACATAAAGTAAATGGCTCAGTAGAATAGAGTAAACATTTTAGCATCAGTATAATACAGGAAGGCACCATTTATAGTCCAATATTTACACGTGTATTGGGGAAGGGGGGTAAGTGTATAATAAGAGTCTGGTAGCAGCAGTTGTGATGTGTGTGTGTGTGTGTGTGTGTGTGTAGCAGGAATGTATGTGTGTGTATGTCTGTGTGTGTGTGTGTGCATGAGTGAGTGCATGTGTGCTAAGGTGCAGAGGATCAGGGCAGGTGGTCAGTCCAGTTCAACTTGGAATGATTATGAATAGTCACATGCTGATGAAGTTCCTAATATTGAGTTTCTTCATAAAGTAGCCTACTTCTACCGCTGCTCTGACAGAATGTTTACACATCATGGTATTCTAGATGTATCAGCCCACTTTCACATTCATAGATGTAAAGACTGACATCGTTTAAATAGGGCAGACCCCATTTAGTCGACTGGTCGATTGTTTGGTCGATAGGCTGTTGGTCGACCAAAATGTATTTAGTCGAGCAGTAGCAAAAAAATAAAATAATTTAATTGTGTACAAGACACCTGTCTGATTCGTTCCTGTCTGAGTGGACTAATCCATTGTGGAGGATGGCACAGTCCATCACTAAGACATGTGCTACTGAAATTGTATATGGTTATATTACCTAAGAACAATTGTACAACACTAATACAAATTATATTATTTTATAACAAATTAGCTTTCTCCCGCATTGGATAGTGGTCGCTGTCCGTGGTTCTGAAACATCAGTGTGCTGTTGATTTGGCGCCTTTTCCTAGACCATTTTGCTATGTGCATAATAGCAAAGTTAACCAGCATATTGGTGTTGAGAACAAAGCGGCGGAGGCAGCAGCGGAGTTGGGAGACGAGAAAACAGCACTTGCCTTAATTGTCTACGGAAAGTGAGGAGAGGGCGAAACCCCAACTTAATTAGGTCTATAATCAATAGCCTAACTGTTAAATGTACCTGGCTTTATAAATCATCCATATATATCTACAGAAATAAGACAGATCCTGCTTCTGTTTGAGTGTTTGTTTAATAGCCTACTGATTCCTTGAGCACCAGGTCTCATATAACCACAACATGTCGGATAAACAATTTCACAAATATGGCTGTTTTTAAACTTTGCTATCCTGTAATAAAGGCTTTACACTTTTTTTTCGTTAGAACAGCCTCTCTGGTATTATTTATAATTTATTTAGTGTTGTTTACACTCTTCCAAATTGTCAGAAAAATAGCATTTATAATAATAATAACCCTCCTTTTTCTTGATCTCCTTTTCGTTATTATTACTATTATTATTATTAATTATCATTATAATAATAAGTCATGTCGTTATCATTAGTAGGCTTAGTATAGCAGCCTTGAATAACCACCATCGAGGTGTAGGCCAAAGAGAGCATCCTGTTTAGTCTTAATACCATAACTTACTTAGGCCTATATTTCAATACCAATATAGGCTACTGTATCAATCAATCATGAATTCATTCATGTCATCACACAGCATATTAGTCATTCATGATTTGAAATGCAATCAAGCATTTCCATTTAAAAATCAAATAAAGCGACTCTTGAATAATTAGCGTAAACAATAAATAAACCGTTCCATTTTGGAAATTGCATACACGAATGAATGCGACTGTTTTTAGTCTTTGCTGTAATAAAGGCTTTACAAAAAAACATTACAACAGACTCTCTGGTACACTTATAATGTATTTAGTGTTGTTTACATTGTTCCAAATGGTCAGAAATTATATTGTATTCTAACAGCACCTGTTTGGCACACATAATATGCACTCAGCACTTGCACCTTACCTTCTTTTTCTTAATCTCCTGTATTTTCCACAACTAGTCAAATTTATTCCACACATCTGATTTCCCCTTTACCTCATGAGCAACCAGTAAACAACGAGTTTATTTGTCTCGTCCTCTGCATCCATTTTGCTGTCACATGTGTTCAGAGTTTGTTATAACCAATTTATTGATGTGACTATGATATGCTATAGGTCAGGCCCTATTGGTCACGTACATGTGATGCATACATGTGTCACATAAAGACAGCAATGGTTGAGGGAATAGGGATCTCCCCCAAAAATGAGGGATTTCGGGTGCTAGTCATACAGTCACTCGCTGTCATTTTTTTTAACACAGTCTGAGCACAATCAAATAAATTGCGGTAAGACTCCCTCTAGTCATTTGTGTGTCTTAATTATTTCATCAAGCAGTGCGCTTAAAGCATCAGACAAGCTCAGTGCATATAGTTGATTTGATTAAAACACACTTTTAACAATTTCAACCAATGGATTGGTCGAAAGAACAGAGCTCTCGGTCAACCAATAATTTTTTTTGTCGGGGTCAGCCCTAGTTTTAAACGTGATTTATATAATATTACATTCTTACATTATTGGGTTATTTTGAGCCATTTATAAGTTATATTCATTATTCGAAATATTCGGTATCATTAAATGAAATGGCCATTGAACAGCAGGAAATAGATTCTGCCTTAACATTTACCTTGCAGCAGAAGAATGTATACGGGTTCAAGGTACTGTATGTAGAGGTAACTATCTCAGGTGTGTGAATGGTATAATGTTGATCCCAAGAAGCAGTATGGAAATCAAAATGATAGGAGAGCAATGTGTAGGTTTGGTCTGCATAGCGCAGGACCAGAAGGTGTCCATTATTGTGTCAGTGAAAGTCTAGGCTTTGGCTGTGCATTCCTACGTGCTGTAGCGTAACTTAAGTGCTGCTTGACATGGCCTTAAGGCAAAGATACTTGTCTGACTAGCTAGCTCTGTAAGTGTTGATTTGTGTTTGGCCTCTTGTCTCTCTCCTGTATGCCAGGGGCCATTTATGGATGCTAGTGTATTGACCATGAAGGTGCACTGCTTGTACTTGTGTTATGAAGTCTTTATTCCTTCCTTGAATATTTTAGAAGGTTTACATGTGATATCATTTTTTACATAAAGTTGCTGACAATTTACGTCATGAATACAACAACATGTTATCACAATCATACACTGCATTTCACATTTGTACAGTCTTTTAGTGACCTGAATCCAATTTAAAGGTGAATGTTTGAAGTAAACGTCTGGATTTCTCTTAGACCACATTGCTGGTCTACTACTGGTCTATTGCTGCTGGTCTGAAAGAGACATTGGAGTTTGTCTCCAAATTGTGGTTAAGTCAAAGACAATCTGTTGTATGTCGCCAACAGATAGCGTGTACCTTTTGTTGTTTGGCTGCAATTTGTTCAATGTGTTGCTAAGCTTGGCAGGTTTGACAGACTGAAGCTAGAAAAGAGAATTGAGTAGAGGAGACAGCCAAAAACAAACACAGAGGAAATGCCAGTCTGCTACTTTGTAACTTCCTGGGTGTCTTGTGTCTGATGTAGCACATTTTCCACACTATGAAATCGACACATCCGTCGTTAAACACTCTGCAACACCCTGCAGGACTAAAGCAATGTGAACTAGTCCCCAGAAGCCCTCAACATATTTTGAGTTTTCTTTTTCGTCATCTTACTCTCCTTTAGAAATAGCATGATGAATTGAATTGAAGGTAACACTAAGGCCAGGATTCAATCCAAAATCGCGCTATAGCGTGCTTGACATTTAAAGTTCCAGCATGTTGCTTTGTGGGCGAACCGACCAAATGCACAAAGAAATGTGAGTTGTAGGTCTGTCATTCTCATTGACAGCAAACGGTAGATCCCTTCTATGTGCGCTATTTCTCAGCGGTTTAGATTGTAAAATGATTCTCTATACTATACATTGCTTGTTTTGTTGCGAACGTGATAGAATTTTAGCAACCAGGAAATGGCGGAGAAATTTCTACATATTGTGGCTTTAAAGATAATTTCCTATTGAGTCAATATCTGCAGCGTTTAACTTGAATGCGATCTCTGTAGAAACCGTAACATTGCCTTTAAAATACACATTGTCTACAAGTACAATCGGATTGAATCCCAGCTTGACTCTAGTAAAGTTACATTCTTCTGAAATTCATCCATTTACAGGGCCAATCTGTGATTGGTACATCCATTTTTGGACATTTAAATAATTATATTTCATTATTTAATTTAGAGTAGAATATAACTTATAAATGCTTCATAAGTTTAGTTCAAATGTCTAACCCCATCACAACCCAACATATAAGCATGTTCTACTCCATTGTTTGTAAACAATGTAATTGTAAACAAACACTGTCTAGCTTCAAAACATGGATAAAACTATAATTTGTATCTCATGGATGGTCAGTCCTTGCATCCATAGCGCTGTCTATGAATTTGAGAGTGGTTACATTTCCCCAGCCCCATCCCTCAGCTTTGTACTAAAACAGTGGGGGGAGGGTTCCGATTTGTTATTGTTTGAACTACAGATTGCCCCTTTAATGTGTTTACCATAATACTTATTGTAAAATGTTGTATCTGCAGTCAGAATGTCAAAGCAACTTTTGCTGTTGTGCATCACCGAGTTTAAACCCGTTGGCAATAACAATGCCTAAAATTACACCATCTCATAGCTCCTAGATTTATGAGAATGGAAGAAAATTCTAAACACAGTGTTGGGTCAATATGATGTACAGTGGCTTGAGAAAGTATTCACCTCCCCTTGGCATTTTTCCTATTTTGTTGCCTTACAACCTGGAATTAAAATAGATTTTTGGGGGGTTTGTATCATTTGATTTACACAACATGCCTAACACTTTGAAGATGCAAAATATTTTTTATTGTGAAATAAACAAGAAATAAGACAAAAAAACAGAAAACATTAGCATAAGTATTCCCCCCAAAGTCAATACTTTGTAGAGCCACCTTTTGCAGCAATTACAGCTGCAAGTATCTTGGAGTATGTCTCTATAAGCTTGGCACATCTAGCCACTGGGATTTTTGCCCATTCTTCAAGGCAAAACTGCTCCAGATCCTTCAAGTTGGATGGGTTCCGCTGGTGTACAGCAATAATACCACAGATTCTCAATTGGATTGAGGTCTGGGCTTTGACTAGGCCATTCCAAGACATTTAAATGTTTCCCCTTAAACCACTCAAGTGTTGCTTTAGCAGTATGCTTAGGGTCATTGTCCTGCTGGAAGGTGAACCTCCGTCCCAGTCTCAAATCTCTGGAAGACTGAAACAGGTTTCCCTCAAGAATTTCCCTGTATTTGGCACCATCCATCATTCCTTCAATTCTGACCAGTTTCCCAGTCCCTGCCGATGGAAAAACATCCCCACTGCATGATGCTGCCACCACCATGCTTCACTGTGGGGATGGTGTTCTCGGGGTGATGAGAGTTGTTGGGTTTGCACCAGACCATAGCGTTTTCCTTAATGGCCAAAAAGCTCAGTTTTAGTCTCATCTGACCAGAGTACCTTCTTCCATATGTTTGGGGAGTCTCCCACATGGCTTTTAGGGAACAACACGTGTTTGCTAATTTTTTTCTTTAAGCAATGGCTTTTTTTCTGGCCACTCTTCCGTAAAGCCCAGATACTCCAATCTCCGCTGTGGAGCTTTGCAGCTCCTTCAGGGTTATCTTTGGTCTCTTTGTTGCCTCTCTGATTAATGCCCTCCTTGCCTGGTCCGTGAGTTTTGGTGGGAGGCCCTCTCTTGGCAGGTTTGTTGTGGTGCCATATTCTTTACATGGTGCTCCGTGGGATGTTCAAAGTTTCTGATATTTTTGTATAACCCAACCCTGATCTGTACTTCTCCACAACTTTGTCCCTGATCTGTTTGGAGAGCTGCTTGGTCTTCATGGTGTCGCTTGCTTGGTGGTGCCCCTTGCTTAGTGGTGTTGCAGACTCTGGGGCCTTTAAGAACAGGTGTATATATACAGAGATCATGTGACAGATCATGTGATACTTAGATTGCACACAGGTGGACTTTATTTAACTAATTATGTGACTTCTGAAGGTAATTGGTTGCACCAGATCTTATTTAGGGGCTTCATAGCAAAGGGGGTGAATACATATGCACGCACCACTTTTCCATTATTTATTTATTTATAATTTTTTGAAACAAGTTATGTTTTTCATTTAACTTCACCAATTTGGACTATTCTGTGTATGTCCATTACATGGAATCCAAATAAAAATCCATTTAAGTTACAGGTTGTAATGCAACAAAATAGGAAAAATGCCAAGGGGGTTAAATACTTTTGCAAGGCACTGTAGTTTTATAAAGAGATTTCTGTTGTTTATCGATATTACATTTGTATTTTATATTATCTGTACATAATTTACACCGTTCATAAAGAATTTAGTTACATGGAATGCTTGCCATGCTTCATGTTTGCTCCATAATCTTTTGTGAATGCTCTATGTTGCTAACTGAGGTTCAATATTTGGCAAACATTCAAATTGGCCATGAAGCTAAAGTAGTTCCTTTTGTAGTTGCGTTTGACCATTTTATAAACCCTTTACAAAACCTTTGTAGAAGTGTCCATGGTTTAAAAAAATAGAGTTTTGTGTGCATGTGTGTGTGCATGTGTGGGTACACAGAGGCTGCAGATAGCAGGCCTGCCTCAGCAAAAAGGAGGCTACCGCTCAGTTTCAGTAGTTGGTGTTATCATGCCTTGGTGGAAAAAACCATACTGTATGTAGGCCTCACCCTCATTGAATAACTGGTGAAATTATGCATTATGTTGTACTGCAAACGCACAAGTCCATAGGCCTACCCCTGCGATGCATATATACTACACCTCTACAAAATGTTCATTCTGTTTAGTATGTCACAATGTTTTATTGTGGATCCCACTAAAGCATTCAACTAGATTTGCAGAGTCGGCTCATTCAGACGCATGTTTCAGTCAGAAATGTATGCACAGTCACGCGACGGGTGGCAAGTTCACACAAGTTTCCCCCAAGTTGCGGATCACACCTCTCATGTTCCTGCTCTTGGCATTTTTCTGTGCTCTCTCCTTCCCCTCTTATTCCATGGCACAGATACATGGGTATGCAGTAGACCAGAGGGGTATACTACAAAGTAGGATCAAGGAGTTAGCCAGCTAACTTGCCTAAAATATATATATATATATATATATATATATATATATATATATATATATATATACAGTGAGGGAAAAAAGTATTTGATCCACTGCTGATTTTGTACGTTTGCCCACTGACAAAGAAATGATCAGTCTATAATTTTAATGGTAGGTTTATTTAAACAGTGAGAGACAGAATAACAACAACAAAATCCAGAAAAACGCATGTAAAAAATGTTATAAATTGATTTGCATTTTAATGAGGGAAATAAGTATTTGACCCCCTCTCAATCAGAAAGATTTCTGGCTCCCAGGTGTCTTTTATACAGGTAACGAGCTGAGATTAGGAGCACACTCTTAAAGGGAGTGCTCCTAATCTCATTTTGTTACCTGTATAAAAGACACCTGTCCACAGAAGCAATCAACCAATCAGATTCCAATCTCTCCACCATGGCCAAGACCAAAGAGCTCTCCAAGGATGTCAGGGACAAGATTGTAGACCTACACAAGGCTGGAATGGGCTACAAGACCATCGCCAAGCAGCTTGGTGAGAAGGTGACAACAGTTGGTGCGATTATTCGCAAATGGAAGAAACACAAAAGAACTGTCAATCTCCCTCGGCCTGGGGCTCCATGCAAGATCTCACCTCGTGGAGTTGCAATGATCATGAGAACGGTGAGGAATCAGCCCAGAACTACACGGCAGGATCTTGTCAATGATCTCAAGGCAGCTGGGACCATAGTCACCAAGAAAACAATTGGTAACACACTACGCCGTGAAGGACTGAAATCCTGCAGCGCCCGCAAGGTCCCCCTGCTCAAGAAAGCACATATACAGGCCCATCTGAAGTTTGCCAATGAACATCTGAATGACTCAGAGGAGAACTGGGTGAAAGTGTTTGTGGTCAGATGAGACCAAAATCGAGCTCTTTGCCATCAACTCAACTCAACGTGTTTGGAGGAGGAGGAATGCTGCCTATGACCCCAAGAACACCATCCCCACCGTCAAACATGGAGGTGGAAACATTATGCTTTGGGGGTGTTTTTCTGCTAAGGGGACAGGACAACTTCACCGCATCAAAGGGACGATGGACGGGGCCATGTACCGTCAAATCTTGGGTGAGAACCTCCTTCCCTCAGCCAGGGCATTGAAAATGGGTCGTGGATGGGTATTCCAGCATGACAATGACCCAAAACACACGGCTAAGGCAACAAAGGAGTGGCTCAAGAAGAAGCACATTAAGGTCCTGGAGTGGCCTAGCCAGTCTCCAGACCTTAATCCCATAGAAAATCTGTTGAGGGAGCTGTAGGTTCGAGT
This sequence comes from Coregonus clupeaformis, assembly GCF_020615455.1. Lineage (NCBI taxonomy): Eukaryota > Metazoa > Chordata > Actinopteri > Salmoniformes > Salmonidae > Coregonus > Coregonus clupeaformis. Next base: position 3,217,609 of record NC_059209.1, read on the forward strand.
TGCCAAACGTCAGCCTCGAAACCTTAATGACTTGGAGAAGTTCTGCAAAGAGGAGTGGGACAAAATCCCTCCTGAGATGTGTGCAGACCTGGTGGCCAACTACAAGAAACGTCTGACCTCTGTGATTGCCAACAAGGGTTTTGCCACCAAGTACTAAGAAATGTTTTGCAGAGGGATCAAATCTTATTTCCCTCATTAAAATGCAAATCAATTTATAACATTTTTGACATGCATTTTTCTGGATTATTTTGTTGTTATTCTGTCTCTCACTGTTCAAATAAACCTACCATTAAAATTATAGACTGATCATGTCTTTGTCAATGGGAAAACGTACAACATCAGCAGGGGATCAAATACTTTTTTCCCTCACTGTATATATATATATATATATATATATTTTTTTTAAAGATAAGCTTTAAATGGGCATGATCTAATTGAAACAACAACCAAAAACACATATTGAAGTTAAGCTTTCTTAATGAACCAGAAAATCTGTAGTTATTTCTGGTTGCTTATCAAAGTTAGCTGGCTAACTCACTGATTATGTTTTGTAGTATACCCCTCAGGAGTCTCCAACTCCTGGCTTCTGTTTTGTTTTTGTAGGCTTTTGTTCCAACCCAGCATTAACACCTGATTCATCAAATTGTGGTTCTAACCGTTATTTAAACAGGGAGTCCTATTACAAATGAGCCACCCGGTTCAGGGTGGTGATCGGAGACCATGATTAGTTGCACAAAGAGTCTGTGATTAGAACTGGAACATTTTGTCTTAGTAAGTCTATATATAAATCAAGCTATTCTGTAAGACCGACCGACATACCAGATCATTATCATACATGAAATCAATCATTTTACATGTACTGTATGCTACAAACATATCTAAAATACTGCATGTCTGTATTACTGTCTGGGTAGCATTTAAAAAACCTTAATATTCTCAAAACGTTCCTTTTAACGATGTCCATGAGAAGGTGGCAATATGTACAGTATGTGGATATGAGGTCAACAGCACAAAAAAGCATAACATACTGTAATCACGAGCTGCATCCTGTCTATTAAGAATGTCTCTGTTTTTTAGGGCATTGCCTGGGCTGTGTTGCATGTGTAAAATGTCGCCCTCTACGTGTACCTAAAGTATCACTACCACTCACAATCTATGGAAAGTATTCAGACCCCTTGACTTTTTCCACATTTTGTTACGTTACAGCCTTATTCTAAAATGGATTAATTGTTTTTTTCCTCATCAATCTACACACAATACTCCATAATGACAAAGCAAAAACAGGTTTTTAGAATCTTTTGTAAATGTATATAAAAGAAACAGAAAAAAAAGGAGGAAATATCACATTTACATAAGCATTCAGACCCTTTACTCAGTACTTTGTTGAAGCATCTTTGGCAGCGATTACAGCCTCGAGTCTTCTTTGGTATGATGCTACAAGCTTGGCACACCTGTATTTGGGTAGTTTCTCCCATTATTCTCTGCAGATCCTCTCAAGCTCTGTCAGGTTGAATGGGGAGCGTCGCTGCACAGCTATTTTCAGGTCTCACCAGAGATGATCGATCGGGTTCAAGTCCAGGCTCTGACTGGACCACTCAAGGACATTCAGATACTTGTCCCGAAACCACTCCTGCATTGTCTTGTCTGTGTGCTGAGGGTCATTGTCCTGTTGGAAGGTGAACCTTCACCCCAGTCTGAGGTCCTAAGTGCTCTGGAGCAGGTTTTCATCAAGGATCTCTCTGTACTTTGCTCTGTTCATCTTTCCCTCAACCCTGATTGGTCTCCCAGTCCCTGTCACTGAAAAACATCCCCGTAGCATGATGCTGCCACCCCCATGCTTCACCGTAGGCATGGTGCCAGACATGACGCTTGTCATTCAGGCCAAAGAGTTCAATCTTGGTTTCATCAAACCAGAGAATCTTGTTTCTCATGATCTGAGAGTCCTTTAGGTGCCTTTTAGCAAACTCCAAGCGGGATGTCATGTGCCTTTTACTGAGGAGTGGCTTTCGTCTGTCCACTCTACCATAAAGGCCTGATTGGTGGAGTGCTGCAGAGATGGTTGTCCTTCTGGAAGGTTGTCCCATCTCCACAGAGGAACTCTAGAGCTCTGTCAGAGTGACCATCGGGTTCTTGGTCACCTCTCTGACCAAGGCCCTTCTCCCCCGATTGCTCAGTTTGGGCGGGCGGCCAGCTCTTGGAAGAGTCTTGGTGGTTCCAAACTTCTTCCATTTAAGAATGATGGAGGCCACTGTGTTCTTGGGGACCTTCAATGCTGCAGACATTTTTTTGGTACCCTTCCCCAGATCTGTGCCTCGACACAATCCTGTCTCGGAGCTCTACGGACACTTCCTTCGACCTCATGGCTTGGTTTCTGCTCTGACATGCACTGTCAACTGTGGGACCTTTTATATAGACCGGTGTGTTTCTTTTTAAATCATGTCCAAACAATTTGAATTGGCCACAGGTGGACTCCAATCAAGTTGTAGTGACATCTCAAGGATGATCAAATTAAATTGGATACACCTGAGCTACATTTGGAGTGTCCTAGCAAAGGGGTTTGAATACTTATGTACATTAGATCATTTTTGTATTTAATTTTCAATAAATTTGCAAAGATGTTTAAAAAAAAACAGGTTTTCACTCTCATTATGGGGTATTGTGTGTAGATGGGTGAGAAATATAAATGTTATCCATTTTGAATTCAGGCTATAACACAATAAAATGTGGAATAAGTCAAGGGGTATGAATACTTTCTGAAGGCACTGTAGGCCTCCATCATTATCCAGCATAACTCTAGTCAACTATTGTCTGTCGGGTTGTAAAAATATTTTTGTCGGAAAATCATCATCCGTTGTCTATCCGGGAATGGATGATTCCAATTGTAAAAGCATTGTCTTCTTCCGAAATTCTGACACAAAATCCCAGTGTGCATGCAGGATGATTTCTATGCATGCAGTGGTGTTTAACCCACAGGTCACTCACTGTGGCTCCACCAGGGGGCATCATAAACCTACGCAGTGCTTGACTGGGCTGCACCTCCCTACTGTGTGCTCTGTACCCCAGGGGCATCTAAAAAAAAACGTGCCCTGGATTTGATGACCTAGTCTCAGTAAAGAAAGAAAAGAAGCGTGAAAGCAAAGCAGAAGTGGCATTAGGAAAACATAGACAGAAGCAGATGGATCTTGCAGATAGATATGGATTGATAAATCCAAAAGATGCACATTTGACATAAAAATTATCTATACTGAACAAAAATACAAACACAAGATGTAAAGTGTTGGTCCAATGTTTCATGAGCTGAAATATAAGATCCCAGAAATGTTCCATACTCACAAAAAGTTTATTGATCAGGCCACAAACAACAGCCTCTTCAACTCTATTCGAAGGAGATGTGTCGCTCTGCATGACTGCAAATGGTGGGCACACCAGATACTGTCTGGTTCTCTGATCCACGCCCCTACTTTTTTTTAAAGGTCTCTGTGACCAACAGATGCATAACTGCATTCCCAGTCATGTGAAATCCATAGATTAGGGCCTAATGAATTTATTTCAATTGACTGATTTCCTTATATGAACTGTAACTCGTTAAAATTGTTGCATGTTGCGTTTTATATTTTTGTTCCTAAATATGCTATTTTATACGATTTGGTCCACTTTGGAGAGTAGTTTTTTTTCTATCACTGTCAGATATTGAACAGATATAGAAAAGTAATGTAGTTTTACTCAATAATGTAATAGTATATGCCATTAGGCAGACTATTTCATCCAAAGCGACTTAGTCATGCGTGTATACATTTTACATACAGGTGGTCCCGGGAATCAAACCCACTATCTTGGTGTTGCAAGCGCCATGCTCCACCAACTGAGCCACAGGGATCGTTCCACTTCAGTTCAGCAAGCCATGACACCCACCATCTCAAATTGTTCTGAAATGGTTGCTGTAGTTCGAAACAGATAAGATAATAATTCCTGCAACACAATTTGGTTGAAAGACAATTTGAACTCTGAGAAATTAAGCTTATTAATTGCACCTAAGTTGGCCATTTCAATTACTAGGATTCATATAATATTCATTAAATATAATACCCATATCTTGTTTGTTTCACCAAAAAATATATTTTGCATCTTCAAAGTGGTAGGCATGTTGTGTAAATGAAATGATACAAACCCCCAAAAAATCCATTTTAATTCCAGGTTATAAGGCAACAAAATGGGAAAAATGCCAAGGGGGGTGAATACTTTCTCAAGCCACTGTAACAAAAGCTTTTTCTGTGTCTGGAGATAGAACTGCCCAAGGAGCTTTAGTTTCTGATGAACCATGTAAGATATGTAATAGATGACAGAGGTTATCTGTGGATAATAGTTTTTTAACAAACCCGCTTTGGTCCAGATGTATCAATTTGGGTAAATACGTTTCGAGACGGGACGACAGAATTTGAGAAAGTAGTTTAATATCTTTGTTTATCAAAGATAGGGGGCGATGGTGTGAACACTGGGTGGTGTTCTTACCTTCTTTAATGAAAGCTAAATGAATGCTCCAGATGCCGCTGTTCATGCTGTTACTGCCCTTTTATACATTTAGCATCATTAGGTATCTTGTGTTTAGTAAATTGACCCTTTTGCAACTTTGGGTAGAAAACAAATAGCTTTTGCTCATGATGAAAATAAATTATGTGGTCACCCTTACAATTCAAGCCAGTCTTCCATGAAAGCAATTCAAACACACAAACTGTCCTTCTGATAAGGCTTAATCTGTGTTCAGGAAACAGCCCCTGTGTGTGTAGTTTATTCCCTTCAAAAAATGTCTGGATTAGTTAAACCATTGCTGGTGAGCAAGCAAACCATTAGGCTACAGCAGTTCTAATGGTTTCAATGTTATGGTCTGTAAGGGTCTTCAATGGTAAAAGTCCCAAAGACACACTGTATAGTGTTTTGCAATGGTATTGGGTTGGGTTGGGTTTAATGGTAAATGTCATGTCAGGGCCTCCTGTAGCTCAGTTGGTAGAGCATGGCACTTGCAAAGCCAGGGTTGTGGGTTCGATTCCCACGGGGGGCCAGTATGAAAAATGTATGCACTCTCTAAGTCGCTCTGGATAATAGCGTCTGCTAAATGATGTAATTAGTCAAACAACATTATAGAGATGTTTTCTAATCATTTCATTGAAAAACGTAAGACTGCTCTTTAATGGTTTATAATTTTATTATTTTATTAGGATTGTCACAACATTTTAGTCACTAGCCCATGTATACACCCTTGTAGGAAAAGTCTTCATATGAGAATTGCACCTTAAGGATAGCCCTCTCAGAGAGCTGCCATTTGTTGGACAATTCGAGAAGAGTTGGGTTGAAGCATTAGGTTTCTAAGAGAAGGACAAACTGGATTGCTTTAATGGAGGACTGGTTTAACTTTTGAGGATGACCCCACAATATATTTTCATAATGAGCAAAAGCTTTTGGTTTTCTACCCCAAAAAATTATCAATTTTATAAAAACAAAAGAACAGCAAAACGAATAAAAGGCTTTGGCAGTAACAGTAGGAACAGTGGCATCTATTGGGTAAAATCTGGTACTTTCACACTAATTTATGGAGGGAAATGCAAGCGACTTCAATAGCTAATGTCTCTGAACAGGGGGGAAAAACATCACCAAATTCACTGGGAATACATTACATAGTATGAATAAAGAATATACCAAGCCACAGCTTTGTACTACTTGTCAAACATAGGGAACTGATACTGTATACCGGCCTTTGGGGTGGGGTTTGGAGGGTACGTGGGTGGCTTTTGACCATTTTTGTTTGGATTCCTCATGTCTTAATCATTGTTAAGAAGAGGTTTGGTCCAAATCAGATGTTGGGTACTATATTTATTAAATGTTGGATGAATCCTATAAATTTAAATGGCTAATTTGGTTGCAATCGATTATATACATTCCTCAAAATCCTCTTTCTTGTGCTTTTTGAGGTGGAACAACTCATAGGTATAGTATTGTAGGAGGAAAGATACTATCATGTAGGATGATGTGCTCTAGAAATATAAAAGGGATGGTTTAAATATCACATCTAGGCAGACAATTTGTTATGTTTGTTGATGATAGAAGATCAGGGTCATTGATATCAAGGTCATTTATATCACGATGCAATGCAGTGAGATAGACGATCAGGGTCATTGATATCAAGGTCATTTATATCATGATGCAATGCAGTGAGATAGACTGCAGAGAATAATCTAGTCTGCAGTGTGTCTGTTGGCAGATATGTGTGTGCCACATACAGTACACTGTGTGTGTGTGTCTTGTTGGTTTGTTTGTTTGTTTGTTTGTTTGCGTATGTATGTGTTTGCTTCTTTTATTTAGTCTCTGTGTCTGGGTGTATGTGTGTGTCACGTCTGTCAAGTCTGAAATCAGGACTAGACAGAAATACCTGTGTCCCCTGCCTTCCAGCAATTTGCAAGCATGCACATGCATGTGAGTGTTTGTGTGTCTGTATCACTGCCTCCTATTTAGCTTGGGGTGTGGCGTTAGTGGAGTGCTGCAACCCCCCTTCTTACCTCGCACCAGGGGATGTCAGAGGGCAAATTACAGTGCGGTTCATCTGTAGTTTACTGTGTATAGTGTTCTTTGAGGGCAGAATAAGGATGTTATAAGCTTATGGAGGACTTAATGTACATTATCGTGACAGCTTCAAGCGGAGAGTAGGACTCAGTTCCTCGCAGAGAGACCCTAAAGTGGACGAGCACGACTTGCCAGGCAGTGCAAAGAGAGAAAGACCGAAGTGTGGGGGAGGCAGGTAGTTCGTAAAAGAGAGATACGGAGTAAAGACAAAGTGAAGGATAAAGAGCACAGGAATGAGTGGGGAAAGGAAGGCATGAAAAGAGAAGGAAAGAGGTCGGGGAAGATAGCAAAGAGATAGAAAAAAAGGTGGAGAGGAGGAGCAACAGAGAGAGAGACAGAGTGGACACACTAGGGGCATGATTACATTTATACTGAGCGAAAATATAAACGCAACATCTAAAGTGTTGGACCCATGTTTCATTAGCTGAAATAAAAGATCCCAGAAATGTTCCAAATGCAAAAAAAGCTTATTTCTCTCAAATGTTGTGCACAAATGTGTTTACATCCATGTTAGTGAGCATTTCTCATTTCCCAAGATAATCCATCCACCTGACAGGTGTGGCATATCAAGAAGCTGATTAAACAGCATGATCATTACACAGGTGCACCTTGTTCTGGGGACAATAAAAGGCCACTCTAAAATGTGCAGTTTTGTCACACAACACCATGCCAGAGATGTCTCCATTTTTAAGGGAGCGCGCAATTGGCATGCTGACTGCGGAAATGTCCACCAGAGCTGTTGCCAGATAATTGAATGCTAATTTCTCTACCATAAGCCTCCTCCATCGTCATTTTAGAGAATTTGGCAGTACGTCCAACTGGCCTCCCAACCGCAGACCACGTGTAACCACACCAGCCCAGGACCTCAACATCCGTAATGACAAAGCGAAAACAGATTTTTTGAAAACAGAAATACCTTATTTACTTAAGTATTCAGACCTTTTGTTATGAGACTCGAAATTGAGCTCAGGTGCGTCCTGTTTCCATTGATCATCCTTGAGATGTTTCTACAACTTGATTGCAGTCCACCTGTGGTAAATTCAATTCATTGGACATTATTTGGAAAGGCACACACCTGTCTATATAAGGTCCCACAGTTAACAGTGCATGCCAGAGCAAAAATCAAGCCATGAGGTCGAAGGAATTGTCCGTAGACCTCAGAGACAGGATTGTGTCGGGGCACAGATCTGGGGAAGGGTACCAAAAAATGTCTGCAGCATTGAAGGTCCCCAAGAACACAGTGGCCTCCATCGTCCTTAAATGGAAGAAGTTTGGAAACACTAAGACTTTTCCAAGAGCTGGCCGTCCGGCCAAACTGATGGTCTTGGTCAGGGAGGTGACCAAGAACCCGATGGTCACTCTGACAGAGCTCTAGAGTTCCTCTGTGGAGATGGGAGTACCTTCCAGAAGGACAACCATCTCTGCAACACTCCACCAATCAGGCCTTTATGGTAGAGTGACCAGACGGAAACCACTCCTCACTAAAAGGCACATGACAGCCCGCTTGGAGTTTCCCAAAAGGCACCTAAAGTCTCTCAGACCATGAGAAACAAGATTCTCTGGTCGGATGAAACCAAGATTGAACTCTTTAGCCTGAATGCCAAGCATCACGTCTGGAGGAAACCTGGCACCATCCCTACGGTGAAGCATGGTGGTGGCAGTATCATGCTGTGGGGATGTTTTTCAGCGGCAGGGACTGGGAGACTAGTCAGGATCGAAGGAAAGATGAACGGAGCAAAGCACAGAGAGATCCTTGATGAAAACCTTGCTCCAGAGCACTCAGAAACTCAGACTGGGGCGAAGGTTCACCTTCCAACAGGACAACGACCCTAAGCACACAGCCAAGACAATCCAGGAGTGGCATTGGGACAAGTCTCTGAATGTCCTTGAGTGGCCTGGCCAGAGCCAGACTTGAACCCGATCGAACATCTCTGGATAGACCTGAAAATAGCTGTGCAGCAACGCTCCCCATTCAACCTGACAGAGCTTGAGAGGATCTGCAGAGAAGAATGGGAGAAACTCCCCAAATAGAGTTGTGCCAAGCTTGTAGCGTCATACCCAAGTAGATTCGATGCTGTAATCGCTGCCAAAGATGCAGTAGTTATGTAAATGTGATTAAAGTCAAGGGGTCTGAATACTTTCCGAATGCACTGTATACAGTCCTCACCATATGTATTAACACAGTGAAGCATAAATGTGGCAGTATTTTGTATTTGAGATCAAATGTTTCATATGAGGCGACAGTACAGCATTTCACCTTTTATTTGAGGGTGATGTCATACATATCTGTTTTAATGTTTAGAAATGATATGCATCTAGTTATGCATCTAGTCCCATGTGATGGAATCATAAGTATTTGGACAAGTTGACTTATGTGTGTATAAAAGTAGTGAAAAGTTTAGTATTTGGTCCCATATTCCTTGCACGCAATGACTACATCAATCTTGTGACTCTACAAAACTTGATTTGGGTAATGCCTTTTTTTTTGACTATGCATATAAGATGGGGTGTTCATGCAATAATATGAGATGCACACTTTCTGGTTTCCGCCCCAATACCCAGTGGCACCCCACAGCACAACCATGCCACCCTGCCGAGCTAACGACTAATTGTAACTTGGACGCTAACGCAACGTGGTGTCTCACTCGTAGAAGTTGGCCGTACGAACAGATCTAGGATAAGTTTCACCCGCCCCCGATACCTTCCCCTAACCATTATGGCGAGAAACCATACTATAGCTGACCTTAGACTAAGGTTGCTGGGGGAGAACAGTATAGATAAGGTCACTGTAAGCCCCACCCCCCCACTAAGGTCTAAGGGGGCAACTTCACCCTACTTCTGGTGTGATATCACTGGGCAAATCTGGGTCAAGTCTGCTGCTGCAGCTCCCTAGCTTTGCTGCCTGCCTTGCCGAGCACCATGTGACTCCTCAACCCCCCCACTTGTGTGTGTGTGAGGAGGAGGATAGGAGGAGGAGGAGGAGGAGAAAGGAAAGAGAGAAAGGGGTGGGTTGTTTCTTCATTGGATGGGCTTGTAGTAGTAGTAGTAGTAGTAGCAGTAGAAGTAGCAGTAGCAGTAGCAGCAGCAGCAGCAGCAGCAGCAGCTTTTTGGGCCAGCTCTCAGCAGGTTGTTTGGGGCTCCATGGATACAGCAGAATGCTGAGTTCCCATCTGAGCCAATAAGAGCGTAGGAATGGGGAGTTGTAGTCGAATGAGTGGCCCTCAGTCAAATGTACCCCCAAACCTCTTTATCCCTCCCTAACCCCCCACCGATGGCTCGTGGATGGGGCTTACAGCAACCTTAATCTATCTATACTGTTCTCCCCCAGCAACAGTAGTTGAAGTGTTTACCTTAAAGATGTGTATGACGGATGGTGGCCTTCTTACGCACGCACACACAACACACACACACACCCTGTCAGTATACATTACTCGCTGCAGGTGAAATTAACTGCAGGTGGCCTGTCCCCCCCTCTTTCCCCAGTAGAACACACTAAAGGTGTAGTCCCATCTCATGCCTTCAGAAAGTATTCAAACTCCTTGACTTTTTCCACATTTTGTTGTGTTACATACTGAATTTAAAATTGATTAAATTGAGATTTTGTGTCACTGGCCTACACACAATACCCCATAATGTCAAAGTGGAATTATGTTTTTTGAATTTTTTACAAATTAATGAAAAATTAAATGCTGAAATGTTGAGTCAATGGCAGTTCAGTAGTAAATATTTGCTTAACAACTCACATAAGTTGCGTGGACTTGTATAACATTATTTTTGAATGACTACCTCATCTCTGTACCCAACACATACAATTATCTGTAAGGTTCCTCAGTCGAGCAGTGAATTTCAAACACAGATGCAACCACAAAGACCAGGGAGGTTTTCCAAAGCCTCGCAAAGAAGGTCACCTATTGGTTGGTGGGTCAAAATAAAAGCCGACATTGAGTATCCCTTTGAGAATGGTGAAATTATTTATTACACTTTGGATGGTGTATCAATACACCCAGTCACTATAAGGATACAGGCGTCCTTCGTAACTCAGTTGCCGGAGAGGAAGGAAACCGCTCAGGGATTTCACCATGAGGCGAATGGTGACTTTAAAACATTTACAGAGTTTAATGGCTGTGATAGGAGAAAACTGAGGATGGATCAACGACATTGTAGTTACTCCACAATACTAACCTAAATGACAGAGTGAAAAGAAGGAAGCCTGTACAGAATAACAAATATTCCAAAACATGCATCCTGTTTGCAATAAGGCACTAAAGTAAAACTGTAAAAAATGTGGCAAATAAATTAATTTCATATCCTGAATACAAAAGCGTTATGTTTGGGGAAAATCCAACACAACACATCACTGAGTACCACTCTTCATATTTTAAAGCATGGTGGTGGCTGCATCATGTTATGGGTATGCTTGTCATCGGCAAGGACTAGGGAGTTTTTTAGGATAAAAAGAAACGGAATAGAGCTAAGCACAGGCAAAATCCTAGAGCAAAATCCAGTTCAGTCTGCTTTCCAACAGACACTGGGAGACAAATTCACCTTTAAACAGGACAATAACCTAAAACACAATGCCAAATATACACTGGAGTTGCTTACCAAGACGACATTGAATGTTCCTGAGTGGCCGAGTTACAGTTTTGACTTAAATCGGCTTCAAAATCTATGGGAAGCCTTGAAAATCGCTGTCTGGCAATGATCAACAACCAACTTGACAGAGCTTGAAGAATTTTCAAAAGAATGTGTAAATATTGTAAAATCCAGGTGTGCAAAGCTCTTAGAGACTTACCCAGAAAGACTCACAGCTGTAATCGCTGACAAAGGTGATTCTAACATGTATGGACTCAGGGGGTTGAATACTTATATAATCAAGATATATTATTGTTTTTATTTTTCATATATATTTTTTGACCAATGTTATAATTTTTCTTCCACTTTGACATTACAGAGTATTTTGTGTAGATTGTTTACAGAAAATGACAATTCAATCAATTTTAATCCCGCCTTGTGGAAGAAGTCGAGGAGTTTGAGCTTTCTGAAGGCACTCTATGTTTTTTGTCCCCCCACTTTCGTTCTGAAATCACCATCACCCACTAATTAACTTGTCATTTTTGCAGATGAAGTGTTTGAGCTAGTAATGTAACAATATTTATCGTTAACAAATTAGCTATGACGTAGCCAATGAATATATAGCACAATTTAGGATTTCTCCCCCATCTCAAAATCGAATGGTTTTGAGCGTTGGAAGTTTTTAGTGAGCTTTTGTCTCCTCCCGTTTTGGCCATGCAGTGCACCTCGCAAAGTGATTGCTGTCCTCATTATGAAATTATGAACTTTAACCTGTATATCAAAAAATGACCATATACACTGATTGTTTAAAGCAAAACTACCAAAACTATTGCCATTCAGCAGGAATAGCCAGATGAGTTGTGTCTCCGGTAGCTTACTTTTATTCTGGGAAAACACAATTTTCAACAGCGCATACAGTAGATAACAATAACCTAGCATATTACATAGGTTGTCACTCAACTAATAAAGCCTGATATCGTGCAAGCCATTTAAGCATTTGAATGACGAAAGTGCCGCGCAGATGTGCAAGATCATGCACAGGCCGCCTACCTCGCGTTGGTCAGCACGCGAAGCTGGGCACAGTGTGCAGTTTAACTAGGCTACTGATATTCCCTAGGGTTGTTTGGCATGCAAAATGAAATCAAATTGTATTTGTCACGATATATTAAATTAGATGAGTTTATTAGTCACATGCACAGGGCTGCAGATGTGATTGTAGGGTGCAGGTGCAGGTCAAAAAGAGAACAATTAAAAATAAATGTATAATAATATTTACAACTGTAACAATGATAAATATCCATTGGGGGGTGGTGGCAGGTTAAATGTCCATAGGGAGAGAAGCAGGTAGCTGACTAGTGGTGGCTATTCAGCAGCCTGATGGTCTGGGGGTAGAAGCTATTGGCCAGTCTGACAGTTTTTGCCATGATGCTCATATACTGCCTGCGTTTGAGTGATGGAAGCATGGAGTACAGGCCATGGTGGCTGAGGTCCTTGATGATCTTCTTGGCCATCCTGCGACACTTGGTGTTGTAGGTGTCCTGGAGGACAGGCAGTGTGCACCCAATGGTGCGTTCGGCAGAGCGTACCACCCTCTGTAGAGCCTTGCGGTCAGCGGCGGGGGAGTTGCAGTACCAGGCTGTGATGCAGCCAACAGTATGCTCTTGATGGTGCACCTGTAGAACGATGTGTGGGCCCTCAGGAACAGGCCTAATTTCGAGGCTGTAATGGCTGCCAAAGGTGCTTCAACAAAGTACTGATTAAAGGGTCTGAATACCAATTTTTTATACATTTGCAAAAATGTCAACCTGTTTTTGCTTTGTCGTTATGGGGATTGTGTGTAGATTGATGAGGAAAAACAACAACAATTTAATCAATTTTAGAATAAGGCTGTAATGTAACAAAATGTGGAAAAAGTCAAGGGGTATGAATACTTTCCGAATGCACTGTACAATTATCTGTAAGATCCCTCAGTCGAGCAGTGAATTTCAAACACTTATGGCTTGGGGGTAGAAGCAGTTCAGGGTCCTGTTGGTACTGCTTGCCATGCGGTAGCAGAGAGAGCAGTCTGGCTTGGGTGGCTGGAGCCTTTGAAAATGTTTTGGGCCTTCCTCTGACACTGCCTGGTATACAGTTCCTGGATGGCAGGGAGCTTGGCTCCAGTGATGTACTGGGCAATACGCACTACCCTCTGTATTGCCTTGTGGTCAGATGCCAAGCAGTTGCCATACCAAGCGTTAATCAGCCAGTCAAGATACTCTCGATGGTGCAGCTGTATAACTTTTTGAGGATCCTGAGGTGTAAGAGGCATTGTCGTGCCCTCTTCATGAATGTGTTGGTGTGTTTGGTCCATGGTAGAGCCCTAGTGATGTGGAACCCGAGGAACTTGAAGCTTTCGACCCGCTCCACTACATCCCGTCGATGTGAATGGGGGCGTGTTCGGCCCTCCGTTTTCTGTAGTCCACGATCAGCTCCTTTGTCTTACTGATGTTGAGGGAAAGGTTCTTGTCCTGGCACCACGCTGCCAGGTCTCTGACCTCCTCCCTATAGGCTGTCTCATTGTTGTCGGTGATCAGGCCGACTTGTCGATCAATGACTGTCAACACAGTTACTTGCTTAGTTCGACACTGAAGGAGACAAAAGTCAAAATAGATTAGGTATTTTCGGAAGGTAGAAATAAGGTCATATGAACCCCCCAAAAATAGTGAACCAGCGATTCGTAATGTTTGAATCGATTTTCTGACCGATGCATGCTACATTTGGATCGGATTGGGTTCCGGGGACCGATGCAGTCGTATATTAAATATTTTAATCTGGGACCGATTGCATACTTAGTACAGACTATTGTAGGAATCTCACAGGTCTGTCTTGTTGGCGTTATGCAGTGTAACTTAAGTCAGATGCCCTGTCGTTTTCCCTGATGCAAATCCATTATTTTTCATTCAAGCTTTGCTAACATCCTGTTTCTGATTTGTTGTGGTCCATCATAAAATGCAGTCCGTGTTGAAACGAAAGAAAATACATCTTGGTTCTGCATCTTCTTCTTTTTTTTCTGAATATGAAGACTTACTATTGTGGTTGAAGGGATGAACTTATAAGGAATTAGAAAGTTTTAGGCTATTATTTGGGGAGAGAAATTGTCACGCCCTGGCTCTGGGGTCTCTTAAATGTTGAGCCAGGGTGTGGATTTTCTATGTTTAGTTTTCTATGTTTTTTGTTCTAGATCGTTTAGTTCTATGTTGGCCAGGGTGGTTCCCAATCAGAGGCAGCTGTAGCTCGTTGTCTCTGATTGGGGTCCATACTTAGGCAGCCTGTTGGCACCAGTTAGTTTGTGGGATCTTGATACGTAAAGGTTTGGTGTGTGTAACCTCAGGTCTTCACGTATCGTTTTGTTTTGTTGTTTTGTTCGTGTGTTGTGTATCAATAAAGATGTACGCTTATCACGCTGCGCCTTGGTTCCACGAGTCATCAGTCAACGTTCGTGACAGAAATATGATTGTGCATCTAGTAATTACAGCTCTTTAAAAGTATTTTTGTGGTAGTTGAAGAACTATGTACAGTGTGGAAAAAATATTTGATCCCCTGCTGATTTTGTACGTTTGCCCACTGACAAAGGCATGATCAGTCTATAATTTTAATGGTAGGTTTATTTGAACAGTGAGAGACAGAGTAACAACAACAAAAATCCAGAAAAACGCATGTCAAAAATGTTATAAATTGATTTGCATTTTAATGAGGGAAATAAGTCATTGACCCCTCTGCAAAACATGACTTAGTACTTGGTGGCAAAACACTTGTTGGCAATCACAGAGGTCAGACGTTTCTTGTAGTTGGCCACCAGGTTTGCACACATCTCAGGAGGGACTTTGTCCCTTAACTTTGTCCCTTAATGACTTCTCCAAGTCATTAAGGTTTCGAGGCTGACGTTTGGCAACTCGAACCTTCAGCTCCCTCCACATATTTTCTATGGGATTAAGGTCTGGAGACTGGCTAGGCCACTCCAGGACCTTAATGTGCTTCTTCTTGAGCCACTCCTTTGTTGCCTTGGCCGTGTGTTTTGGGTCATTGTCATGCTGGAATACCCATGGCCCCGTCCATCGTCCCTTTGATGCGGTGAAGTTGTCCTGTCCCCTTAGCAGAAAAACACCCCCAAAGCATAATGTTTCCACCTCCATGTTTGACGGTGGGGATGGTGTTCTTGGGGTCATAGGCAGCATTCCTCCTCCTCCAAACACGGCGAGTTGAGTTGATGCCAAAAAGCACGATTTTGGTCTCATCTGACCACAACACTTTCACCCAGTTCTCCTCTGAATCATTCAGATGTTCATTGGCAAACCTTCAGACGGGCCTGTGTATGTGCTTTCTTGAGCAGGGGGACCTTGCGGGCGCTGCAGGATTTCAGTCCTTCACGGCGTAGTGTGTTATCAATTGTTTTCTTGGTGACTATGGTCCCAGGTGCCTTGAGATCATTGACAAGATCCTCCCGTGTAGTTCTGGGGCTGTAGTTTAAGAGCGATGTGCCAGTAACCGAAAGGTTGCTGGTTCTAATCCCCGAGCCGCCTAGGTGAAAAATCTGTCGATGTGCCCTAATTGCTACTGTAAGTCACTCTGGATAAGAGTGTCTGCTAAATTATTAAAATGTAAATGTTATCTGTATAAATGACACCTGGGAGCCAGAAATCTTTCTGACTGAGAGGGGGTCAAATACTTATTTCCCTCATTAAAATGCAAATCAATTTATAACATTTTTGACATGCGTTTTTCTGGATTTTTGTTGTTGTTACTCTGTCTCTCACTGTTCAAATAAACCTACCAATAAAATTATAGACTGATCATGCCTTTGTCAGTGGGCAAATGTACTAAATCAACAGGGGATCAAATACTTTTTTCCCTCACTGTACGTGTCAGATTAATCTACTGTGTTGTTATTAGGGGTGTGACAACCTGGCTATACTCGTATTCATAATTGTATACATAAATTGATCGAAAACACAGGACGTGTTTTATTTTGCCTATGTAGATGTTGCTGCAGATTAGAAGCAGCGCGTGGCGGTGTGTGTGTCTGTTTGTCCTGTCCTCAAAATGCATGTTTGTTTCAGTTAGAATGGGCATCAGTGTTTTTTCTTCTTTCCCTTTTCTCACGTTGCCTTTTAGATATTATGCACATTGATAGCTTGCTAGCAAACATCCTCGCCTTTTGATTGATCATAGTAGCAAGCTAACAGGAGGCAGCAGTAATCTACAGTGCCTTCAGAAAGTATTCACACCCCTTTACTTTTTTTGACAGCCTGAATTTAAACTAGATTACATTTATATTTTTGGGTCACTGGCCTACACACAATACCACATATTGTCAAAGTGGAATTGTGTTTTTCAAAATGTTTACAAATTAATAAAAAAATTAAGCTGGAATATCTTGAGTCAATAATTATCCAACCCCTTTGTTATGGAAAGCCTAAATAAATTCAAGAGTAAACATTTGCTGATCAAGTCACATAATAAGTTGCATGGACAATAATTGTATTGAACGTGATTTTTGAATGACTACCTCATCTCTGTACCCCACACATACAATTATCTATAAGGTCCCTTTGTCAAACACAGATTCAACCACAAAGACCAGGGAGGTTTTCCAAAGCCCTGCATAGAAGGGCACCTATTGGTAGATGGGTAAAAATAAAAAAAGCAGACATTGAATATCCCTTTGAGCATGGTGAAGTTATTCATTACACTTTGGATGGTGTATCAATACACCCAGTCACTACAAAGATACAGGCATCCTTCCTAACTCAGTTGCCGGAGAGTAAGGAAACTGCTCAGGGATTTTACCATGAGGCCAATTGGGACTTTAAAACTTTTACAGAGTTTAATGGCTGTGATAGGAGAAAACTGAGGATGGATCCACAACATTATGTACTGAACAAAAATATTAACTCAACATTTCAAGATTTTACTGAGTTACAGTTCATATAAAGAAATCAGTCAATTGAAATAAATTCATTAGGCCCTAATCTATGGATTTCACATGACTGGGCAGGGGCACAGCCATAGGTGGGCCTGGGAGGGCATAGGCCCACCGACTGGGGAGCCAGGCCCAGCCAGTCAGAATGAGTTTTTCCCCACAAAAGGGCTTTATTACAGACAGAAATACTCATCAGTTTCATCAGCTGTCCGGGTGGCTGGTCTCAGACGATCCCGTAGGTGAAGAAGCCGGATGTGGAGGTCCTGGGCTTGCGTGGTTACACGTGGTCTGCGGTTTTTTAAAGTCTGGTTGGACATACTGCCAAATTCTCTAAAACGACGTTGGAGGCAGCTTATGGTAGAGAATTGAACTTTAATTATTTGGCAACAGTTCTGGTGGACATTCCTGCATCAGCGTGCCAATGGCACGCACCCTCACAACTTGAGACATCTGTAGCATGGTGTTGTGTGACAAAACTGCACATTTTAGAGTGGCCTTTTATTGTCCCCAGCACAAGGGGCACCTGTGTAATGATCATGCTGTTTAATCAGCTTCTTGATATGCCACACCTGTCAGGTGGATGGATTATCTTGGCAAAGGAGAAATGCTCACCAACAGGGATGTAAACACATTTGTGCACAACAGTTGAGAGAAATAAGCTTTTTGTGTGTATGGAACATTTCTGGGATCTTTAATTTCAGCTCATGAAACATGGGACCAACACTTTACATATTTTGTTTATATTTTTGTTCGGTATAGTTACTCCACAATACTAACATAATTGACAGAGTGAAAAGAAGGAAGCCTGTACAGAATAAAAAATATTCCAAAACTTGCAACAAGGCACTAAAGGAATACTGCAAAAAATGTGGCAAAGCAATTCACTTTTTGTCCTGAATACAAAATATTATGTTTGGGGCAAATCTAATACAACACATTACTGAGTACCACTCTCCGTATTTTCAAGCATAGTGGTGGCTGCAGCTTGTTATGCTTGTAATCGTTAAAGAATGGGGAGTTTTTCAGTATAAAAAATAAACAGAATGGAGCTAAGCACAGGCAAAATCCTAGAGGAAAACTTGGTTCACTCTGCTTTCCAACAGACACTGGGACACCTTTTAGCAGGACAATGACCTAAAACACAAGGCCAAATCTTACCAAGAAGACAGTGAATTTCCTGAGTGGCATAGTTACAGTTTTTACTTGAATCTGCTTAAAAATCTATGGCAAGACTTGAAATGGTTGTCTAGCAATGATCAACAACCAATTTGACAGAGCTTGATGAATTTATGAATATAATAATGTGCAAATATTGTACAATCTAGGTGTGCAAAGCTCTTAAAGACTTACCCAGAAAGACTCACAGCTGTAATAACTGCCAAAGGTGATTCTAACATGTATTGACTCAGGGGTGTGAATACTTATGTAAATTAGATAGACGCTGTTGCCTTGGCTGCCTCCTTGGCAGTAGTAGCTACTCTCTTGGTGTTCACAATTCTTCATCATCATTACACTATTGTTCTAAATTCAATCATTCTCTTCACCCTCTTCATAATTTTTGCCAGCGCTTGCCCATATGGTCATATGCGTTTGTGAGTATTCATAGCAACGGCTTCGTTTGGACTGCTCAATGACGAGACATGATAGAGCTGTTAACTGACATTAGCTAGCTACTTTTGGTCACTCTAAACTCTGACAAACAACTGTAACCTTTGATTGGTAGCAGATAATTATGTTCTGATTCCAGATTTGAATAGCAGAGAAGTAGACCAAGATGTCACACACTCTAAGTTTCTGTCTAACTTGTTGGGAAAGTGGTCGGAATTTCAGTTGTTTATAAAAAGTTAAAGGAAATGTTTGTTTTGTTTTTTTCTGGGGGGAATGGATCAGCTTAATATTGCAGATAGATTGTATCTTCTATCAATGTAATTGTCTGCATCACTTCCAATCCCCCATGTTTTTTTAAATATATATACTCCCCTTTATTACTTTTCAACCCCACCATCCTTTCCCTACTTGGAGTAAATTAGTGAACAACAATGCCCAGGCCTCTACTTCCGGTCTATACTTACTATCTACACCTTATGGACAGAGTTAATTTTACAATAATTCTATTATGTATATATATATATATATATATATATATATATATATTGCTCCTGAACTTCTTCTACTCTCAACCTCTCCGATCATTTTCATGATGTCCATCCGGTTTGCTTCTATATGCCATATCTTTCTAACTGTGCTCTTTCCCAAAAGCTCCCAACATACAACCTATATACTTATTATGGACACAGTATGCTTACATTATTAGCTATCTTTGCTATTATTTGTTGTTATTTGTTATTAGTCCCATCCTTCAACTCTATTCAATACCTCCCATCTATCTCTTAATCAACACCTTTTCTGACCATGCTTGTCACTTATGAACATTTTTGAACATCTTGGCATGGTTCTGTTATAATCTTCACCCGGCACAGCCAGAAGAGGACTGGCCACCCCTCATAGCCTGGTTCCTCTCTAGGTTTCTTCCTAGGTTTTCGCCTTTCTAGGGAGTTTTTCCTAGCCACCGTGCTTCTACACCTGCATTACTAGCTGTTTGGGGTTTTAGGCTGGGTTTCTGTACAGCACTTCGAGATATTAGCTGATGTAAGAAGGGCTATATAAAATAAAATTGATTGAAAATTGATTGATTGATTCATATAGGATTTCTATTTGCCATATATATTTCAACCGTACTGTGATGTTTTACAAAAGTTCTGAACCTTTCTATTCTCATTGGGAAAAGGAAATGTTGTTGATGTGGTTAGTAAAATAGCTGTATCGCAAGCCCAATTAATAAGAAGTATGTTGAAAAGCTAAATGATAAAGACACAGCCACCCACTTCTGACCCTTCCAAAGCATGTGTTGGTAGTCTAACACCATGGATTAATGAGATGATGTAGCTGCTGCCTTACAGCCAAATGCTAGAAATGAAGCTAATTGAGTGTTTTGCCCTGTGTTGCTAAACTGGCTAACTGCAGTTGCTTGGATTAGCGTTAGCCAGTCCCATAGGCTAGGCCAGGGGGGGTTAAGTCTTGGCAAATCCCTTATCTCTAAGTGACCCAAACACAAAACTTCCCCCTTACTCCAAACTCCCCCATATGCCACTGAAGCCTGTGATCTGGCCTTAGGGATGACGTAAGTAAGGGTGGCTGACACTTTGGTGAGGGCCCAGGGAGGCAAACAGGTTTTGTGGATGGCAGCTAACGGTTCTAGGTTATTGTTATTTTTCCCCCAATGGAATTTGATTTACTACTACTACTAGAGATATACCACTAAGGGCTATTTGTGTGTGGAAATGTTACAGAATACACCTTAAACCATTAATCCAGAAGTATGTTTACGTGCCAGCTCACTGTTCAATGGGGCCTAATTCAAAGAGATGTGTCAATTGACTTGATATGATAACTAGAATCAAAATGGAATTGAATCCAACTCCGGTATATCTCATGTAGCATTCAATATCAAAAGAAAGAAGATTTGACTTGTAGAATGAGTGCACATATCAGGAGAAAGGAGATGTTATTGGGTTGTAGACCACTGGTTTAGACCTTTTCTGCATTAGACCTTTCCTGACTGACAGCTAGGGGGCAGTAAAGGACTGAAGGAGAGGCCAGAGTGAGCAACCTTCCTGCTACTCAGCAGTTACCCATTAGTCATACACTACCGTTCAAAAGTTTGGGGTCACTTAGAAATGTCCTTGTTTTCCATGAAAACATACATGAAATGAGTTTGAGTAGGAAATATAGCAAAATGCATAGGAAATGTAGTCATTGACAAGGTTAGAATTAATGATTTTTAATAGAAATAATAATAATTTCTTTAGACATTTTAGTAATTTAGCAGACACTCTTATCCAGAGCGACTTACAGTTAGTGAGTGCATACATGTTTCATACTGGCCCACCGTGGGAATCGAACCTACAACCCTGGCGTTGCAAGCGCCAAATGTTCTTTGTGATCCGAACACCTCAAACGTTGATTCGTTTGTCCATAACACTTTTTTTCCAATCTTCCCCTGTCCAGTGTCTGTGTTCTTTTGCCCATATTCATCTTTTATATTATTGGCCAGTCTGAGATATGGCTTTTTCTTTGCAACTCTGCCTAGAAGGTCAGCATCCCGGACTCGCCTCTTCACTGTTGACGTTGAGACTGGTTATTTTGCGGGTACTATTTAATGAAGCTGCCAGTTGAGGACCTGTGAGGCGTCTGTTCCACAAACTAGACACCCTAATGTAATTGTCCTCTTGCTCAGTTGTGCACCGGGGCCTCCCACTCCTCTTTCTATTCTGGTTAGAGCCAGTTTGCGCTGTTCTGTGAAGGGAGTAGTACACAGCGTTGTACGAGATCTTCAGTTTCTTGGCAATTTCTCTCATGGAATAGCCTTCATTCCTCAGAACAAGAATAGACTGACGAGTTTCAGAAGAAAGTTATTTGTTTCTGGCCATTTTGATTCTGTAATAGAACCCACAATTGCTGACGCTCCAGATACTCAACTAGTCTCAAGAAGGCTAGTCTCAGTTTAATTGCTTCTTTAATCAGCACAACAGTTTTCAGCTGTGCTAACATAATTGCAAAATGGTTTTCTAATGATCAATTAGCCTTTTAAAATGATAAACTTGGATTAGCAAACACAACGTGCCATTGGAACACAGGACTGATGGTTGCTGATAATGGGCCTCTGTACGCCTATTCCATTAAAAAATCAGCCGTTTCCAGCTACAATAGCCATTTACAACATTAACAATGTCTACACTGTATTTCTGATCAATTTGATGTTATTTTAATGGACGGTAGTGTACATACTGATGGACTATGTTTGTCTGGCTTTGTAGTCACCAAGCTAGCTCAATCTACCTGGCTCCTATCCCAAATCCACATGGAGTCAGTGGGTGTATCCAAATGGCACACTATACCCTTTATAGTGCACTACTTTTGACCAGGGCCCATAGGGTTCTTTTCAAAAGTAGTGCACCATATCGGGTTTGGGAATGTAAGGGGTGGACTTCGACTTTGTAATTACCCATCACATAAGATAGTCAGTCTTAGTTAAGTCATCGATGGGCAGCCCAAACCCTCACCCCCCTCCTGGGTGCACGTTTTTTTTTGTTGTTGATTCAAATAACCAATTTATCATCAATCTTTCATTATTTGAATCAGCTGTGTAGTGCTGGAAACATGCACCCGGGGGGGCTTAGAAAAATTAGCATTGTTACACCCTCTGTTATGAAACAGAGTTTGATTTATTGATCATTTGTAGTCATCTGGAATGTTTTTCAAATGTAAACAGAAGCCATAGTACCTTAGAACTACATGATTACAGGTAGTCTCAATAATATACTGCATAGGCTATGGCCTGGCACCACACCCGAATAGAGCATTGTTTTCTCTTTATATAGAAAATGGACTGTTGGATTTTAATTTGTTCACATGCACAGGGTCGCAGATGTAGTTGCAGTGTACAGTGAAATACTTAAGCTCCGAGCTCCAACAGTGCAGGTGTGAGTGATGCCAATTACCAGTTGAATGTAGACACAAATATTATACTTTTTATATAACACCTTTTCTGAAATATTGTATTAAAATATGCAAATGAAGTAGTATACCGCCAACTCACCTTTCTGCACTTTTCTTCATTAACATGTCAACTTCATAACAAACACTGGGTGACAGGTGTGAGTGGCAGAACAAGCTCTGTAAGCCCTTTAAAAATATATATATATATATATTACTAAAAAGTGTTATTTGACACTTGGCATCATACTCTAATGGAAAAAACAATCATCCAATTTCCTACATTCACTGGTAAAATAAAGTTTACCCTCCAAAATATATACCTTAAGGATAATTAGGAACAAGCTTTGATTTAGTAAAATTTTTCTCAGGTTGAACTCCCATTGGAATTGCCCCAATAGTCAACTTGGCTTCAACTCCTTCCCATCAAGTTCATGGGGTAGACTGTGTTTGTGTGTGTATTTTTGGTTTTACCATCCTTGTGGGGATAGTAAAACAAGGAACATGTTGGACAAGTGGAGACATTTCGCCGGTCCCCACAAGGAAAAAGGCTATTTTAGGCTTAGTGATTTGGGTTAGGGTTACAATTAGGGATTAGGTTTAGGGTTAGGGAAAATAGGATTTTGAATGGGAATCAATTGTTTGGTCCCCACAAGGATAGTAAAACAAACGTTTGTGTGTGTGTGTTTATATTTATGTGTAGCATGCTTTAGAGATGAGTTTTTAGGAAATGGGTTTGGATCATGCCCAGCCTTGGTACAGTCATGTAATGTGGCCAGTTATTGTAATACGATTACCAGTATTGTGTGTGTGTGTGTGCGGCATGTTGATACAACAGAAGAAACAAAGTCAGAACCAGTTCAGCCAGCAGCAGAGTGAGTGTTTTAGGGCTGGGGGTACAGTCCCAATGTGTTAGGGTTTGAGCAACAGCCTGCAGACTCAGTAGCTCTCCAGGAGAACAGTTGACCATCCCTGGGTTAAGAGGTGGAAGTTGGAGTTCATCTGATCATGGAATAAAACCTTAGCGCAAGAAGTTAATCGCTGCCATTTTTTTGGGAGTTCTCCAACACCTGAGGGGTATACTACAAAGCAAGATCAATGAGTTAGCCAGCTAACTTTGATAAACAACCAGAAATAACTACAGATTTTCTGGTCCATTAAAAACGCTAATATGTCTTTTCATTTGTTACATCAATTAGACCATGCCCATTTCAAGCTTATCTTTCTACAAAATAAAAAGTTATATCAGAATATTTAGGCAGGTTAGCTGGCTAACTCATTGAACCTTCTTTGTAATATAGCCCTATGCTTACCATGAATTAGTCAGGGTAAGCCCTGTTATAGGTGGCAGTTGGCAGTGAGGGAAGAGTTAAAGTGGTGTCGCACGAACGCTTGACACACACACGCACACACGACAAACACATGCACACACTCCTCTCCCCCTGTTCCTGTCAGTCCCCAAGTAGCAGTTGTTTTCTGTCACGCTCTCAGTGGCGACCAGATGTGTACATCGTGACAGAGCAGGTGGCTGAGAGAGGGTCAGGCAGGCATGTACACACACACACACATTTTAGTTAACGCTCACATTTTACACACTCAGACAAGCAGACTCTGTTGTATGTTCATCTTAATCTTCATACAATATGCACGTTTTTCTGGACAGATGGTCTCACACAGACGTACATGCCCAGCAATGCCCACAGGAATGGTGAGGGTACTAAATAAGGATGAGCCAGTCATGCATATCTAATGTTACCCATCCTCCTGTGTTTAGGTTCTTGATTTGCCGGTATGGGGAACCTGATCAAGGTGTTGACAAGGGACATAGACAACAATGCAGGGAATTTCTTCCTGGACTTTGAGAGTAAGTGATTTACATGCATGCATGCACACACCACATCTATAGCGTCACTGATTCCTCCAAAGAAAAAAGTAGTGGTAGGGTGGTGTATTGGGATGAAATTATATTTAAAAAGCAACTTGTTGGTTTCATTTTATTTCCTGAATTGACTACTCTAAACTACAAATTGTCCCCAAGCCTAAATTGTCCTCAGCGCTGACGTTATGTCTGGAAGTTGTCAAAAATGTTGCTTTCCATGCATTCAGCTCGTCCCTGTACAAACTCAACCATGTTATTAGCAAAGTATCAAATCCATGGCCCTCTTTTACCTCATAATGGTATTCTCCTCCAACATGTTGGAGGATACTTATGACTTCCATTCGGTTAAATTCAGATCTTTGATTTGCATAGTTCACTTAAGGCAACAGTTCACAGTAAGGCTAAAATACCAGTCTGTCCTATTTATCCACGTGTTTCCATAAGAGTATCTGGTGAACCTATTGGATCGGGATGCTAAAAGCATAGGAGCATCAGGCTTACCTATCAAATTTGGGATTCTAGGAATACTAGGTCAGATATTTTTAGGGGCTTCGAAGGCACAGCAGGGTCTGGAAATGCTACCTGACATGAAATCTGATTGGAAGATCATTGCCGCAGAAAACCTCTCCCATCTCTCTCTATTTCCCCCCTCTCTCCCTCATCTTGGAATTTGCAGCTTAGGTCAGAATTTGGAATTAGCCGAGGGTTAGTGTTTATGGGATTTAGCAGGGCGAGAGAGGGGGAAATGCAGAGAAGCGAGTCAGGATGAAAAATGATGGTTGAATGGATAAAATAAGCTTTAGGAGGCCCGCCTGGTAGGATACAGAGAAGGAAGGAGCTACCTGAAATGAAGGAACCTGGCAAACATGGGCTTGAGAAAAAAAAAACATTATCCCTGATAAAAAAATGCATCATTTGATATTTTTTGAAAAAGCTCTATAGATATACTGTATTTCTTTCTTTGGAGATTGGGGAGTAGGGTGAGGGAGTAGCCATGCCCATTGGGGTGAGGTGACGAGCTTTGGTGGGAAATCGTACACACTATTTCTAATGTACAGACGATCAAGTAATACCTTTGTTATTTTGCATCACTTAATAATAACTCCACTTAATAAAGCATGTATAATGGATAAGTAAATAGTTTATTCATCATTTAGTAATCATTACTAAATTTTTTATATGTTTAATATAGGTCCTTATAAACCATTTACTAATCATTAGTTAAGTATTTTTGCATGGCCTCATCGAAAGTGTGGGCTATTTATACTTTATAAATACTTTATAAATGTTTTGAGTGACCAGTGTAATTTCTCACAAAAAGATGGACATGCCATTGGTAGATATTCCAGGACTACCTGATGCTCCTCAAGGTCTCAAAATAGCCTTGAACATATCAATGGTAAAAGAGTAAGCACACAACACAGGATGTTAAAATAAATATATTGAGAATTGTATTGAACATTTTATTCACAAAACATGTTGTGAAACAACTGTGGCAAAGACTTGTGGAAGAGTTGTAATGTGAATGTTTTGTTAATGTTATCAACCTCGTGAACGTGAACTAATCATAAAACAGGGAGCCTACAAACAACAGTTTTTCTTTAATGGATTTTGATTCCTTCATTACTACTGATATGTGATTGAGGTAGAAATGTTACATGTACAGTATAACCTTTAAATGCTTCCAGTGCTTCAGTCTTTTCACCACAGACTATTTCACACAAGGCTTTGTTTGGCAGCACCGTACTGGGCCTTTAAAAGGTAGTAAGTCTTAAAAACGTAATGGGATGGTTCAGCGAAATAATGTATTCAGATATTTGTTTCCTTACCTTGTAAGCAGTCGATGGACTACTCTTAATCTCTCGTCAACAGATTCTGCGCATAAACCGAAGAGCATAGTATAATGAGCAGCAGTAGTTTCAGTGTTTGGGTTTTCATCACTGATTATTTGGAAGTACCAGGATTGCTTAAACATCAACTTCTTCGCACGTGTGGTGAAAAATAGTGGAGCGGGGGGGCTTTGGCTGAGAGTTTCCTTTTGCGAGGGTGGAGAATTCGCAAACCAGAACTCGCAATTTCGAACACGTATGGACCCAGAATTTAGTCACGCAGCTGACCAATTTACGCAAGATTTAACTAATGATTAGTGAATTGTTTATAAGAACCTATATTAAACATCTTATTAATGGCCTTATGAATAATTATTAAACACTTTAAAAGTTGTTTATAAATGTGTGAATAACTAGGTTACTAACATTTACAAATTTGGGAGTAATAATTACTAAATGATGAATAAACTATTTACTAATCCATTATAAATGCTTTATTACATGAAGTTATTATTAAGTGCTACACTGCAATTTTTTTGTCTGTTTTTCTTGTAGAGATAATGAACAACTAAAAAGGAATCACACAAAAAAATGCCCAATACTCTGCGCCACTTTGCATCAACATTCTATAAAAGTTGTATCAATGTTTGCTCTGAATTGCTTTCTGACCCACTACAGATGCCCAGCCTACAGAGGCAGAGAGGGCAGTATGGGAGCAGGTGAACGAGGTACTGATGGAGGCTCTGGCTATCCTAGACGACCTGCAATCCTACAACGGAGCAGGAGAAGAGATACGACAGGTGGGTTAAGGGTTAAGTTAATAAACACCAGAGGAGTTTGGTTAACTATCCTCAATTTGAGCAAATGTTCTGGAAAAAATATGGGAATATTTTAGCGTTCTAGTGCAGAGGTATTCAACCTGGGGTCCGCGGCCCCGAGGTACTGCAGGTGGTCTGCATAAAAAAAGGTTTTTATGAATATGGCTAGCAACAACAAAATAAACACATTTTGTATTACGTACCTTCAGTATAAATATCAACTTCTAATATTGAGCAAATTACACACATTGGAGTATCTGCCAGGCTTTGAAAAAGCACCCGCGAGTACCAGTCGCGGCAAGTGCCGCTGGCAGCTGGTTAACTTTCTTGACATAGACATTTTGCAAACATATGATGGGGGTGGGTCCCTGGGAGTGTGTCCCTGGGCAAGAGGTTGAAGACCCCTGTTCTAGTGTAATACGCTATAAAAGTTGAAATGTCAAAAGCTGAAAAATGTAAATACAACTGAATTAAATGCAAAGGACATTTAGACATTTTATGCCAAGTTTGCCAAACTCTATGGCTTTCATTACCAGTAGCCAATTTTGGCTTGATACCTGCTACTGTTCATGGTTGCCATGGAAATGGGGGAGCCATAGCCAGTTTGCTCTCAGCTTTTGCTTATTTTTTTTTTCAGTGCAAATGTTCTGAATTCTTCTTACACATTTTGTTTTGTTTTGTTAAGGCCTTTTGATCAAAACGTCTCATTGTGTGTAAAGGGGGGCTATTATGGAGTTTAATCTGTTTCAGAGGAATCTGACATTTTAATCCTCTCACTCACTCACTCACTCACTCACTCTCATCCAGGCGATACAGAACCCAAGTGAGGACCGGGTACAGGAGCGAGCCTGGGCTGCTGTGGTCCCACTGGTCGGGAAACTAAAGAAGTTCTATGAGTTCTCTCTGAGGTTGGGTAAGTATGCCATGACAAGCCTGAATGCTGTGTAGATCAGGGGTCATATCCACAAAGCGGTCATAAATCCTGAGAATAGAGACATTTTACTCCTACTCTGATGGGTCAAAATAAAAGCTATGCATGAAGCCTCTTTAGTCATAAGAGTCACACCTAGTCAACAGATATTTAGGACACCTTATGAGCTGTCCAGTTACATGCAACAGTACGCTATCCATTGCGCTTTTGACAATGATTTTACACAATACCAAATTTACATGATATGCCTAAATACTTATGACCACAAGGCTAGTAAATAATCACCTTTTTATTTTGATTATTTGATTAACCTACATGTAATTTCAAGTTATTCCTTTGGAGTGGTGCTATCAGTTGGGCAATTGACAGCATCTAGGGCATGGATGGGTAACTCCGTCCCCCTTTTTAAGGCCCTCGGATCAATTTCCAAGTTCTTATTATTATTATTAATTATTTTATGGGAACTCATTTGGGTCTCTTACTGTTGTGAGATAGAATAGTATATAGAATACACAAGGTGAAATGTGGTTTTGCATCAGCAGTTATTATCTTGTTACAGTGCCTTGCAAAAGTATTCATACATTTTATTGTTACAAAGTGGGATTCAAATGGGTTTAATTGTATTTTTTTTGTTGTTGATGAATATCAATGAGAATTAAAATATAGTATTTGCATAAGTATTCAGCCCCTTTGTTTAGGCAAGCCTAAATTAGTTCAGGAGTAAAATTTGGCATATCAAATCACATAATAAGTTACATGGACTCACTCTGTGTAAAATAATAGGGGTTGACTAACCATTGTCCCCCATACATACAACATCTGTCAAGTATTGAATTTCAAGCACATAATCAACAACAAAGACCAGGGAGCTTTTCGAAAGCCTCATAAAGAAGGGCAGTGATTGGTAGATGGGTAACAATAAAAGATCAGACATTGAATATCTCTTTAAGCATGGTCACGTTAATAATTATGCTGTGGATGATGTATTAAACCAGCCAGACACATCAAAGATAGTCATCCTTCTGAACTGAGCTGAAGGACAGGAATGAAACTGCTTAGGGATGCTACCATGAGGCCATGTGGTGATTTTTAAAACAGTTACAGAGTTCAATAGCTGTGATGGGAGAAAACTGAGGATGGATCAACAACATTGTAGTGACTCCACAATAATGACCTAAATAATAGAGTGAAAAGAAGAATACAAATATACAGAATAAAAATATTCCAAAACATGCATCTTGTAAGCAACAAAGCACTAAAGTAATACTGGGAGAAAAAAAAACAGCAAAGGAATATTGCATATTTTTGGCCTAAATGCAAAGCCTTATGTTTGGGGCAAATCCAACACATCACTGAGTAACTGCCTCCTTATTTTCAAGCATGGTGGTGGCTGCATCATGTTATGGGTATGCTTGACATCGGCAAATACTGGGGAGTTTTTCAGGATAAAAAAGAAACAGGATGGAGCACAGGCAAAATCCTAGAGGAAAATCGGCTTCAGTCTGCTTTACACCAGAGACTGGGACAAGAATTCACCTTTCAGCAGGACAATAAGCTACAACACAAGGCCAAATATACGCTGGAGTTGCTTACCAAGAAGACGTGAATGTTCCTGAGTGGCCATGTTACAGTTTTGACTTAAATCTGTTTGAAAATATATGGCAAGACTTGAAAATCGCTGTCTAGCCATGATCCCCAACATCTTGACAGAGCTTGAGGAATTTTGAAAAGAATAATGGGCAAATATTGCACAATCCATGTGTGGAAAGCTCTTAGAGACTTACCCAAGAAGACCGCTGTAATCGATGGCAAAGGTGTTTCTAAAATGTATTGACTCAGGGAGCTGAATACCTATGCAACGACTCTATTTTAGTTATTACATTTCTATCAATCTTTAAAAATGCAAAACAAATGATAAAACTTTGACATTATGGTATTTTGCAACATGCTACAATTTCAACAAGTTACAGTTCATATAAGGAAATCAGTCAATTTACATAAATTCATTAGGCTGTAATCTATTGATTTCACAATGAATGGGCAGGGGCACAGCCATGGGTGGGCCTGGGAGGGCATAGGCTTACCCACTGGGGAGCCAGGCCCAGCTAATCAGAATTAGTTTTTCCCCACAAAAGGGCTTTATTACAGACAGAAATACTCATCAGTTTCATCAGCTGTCCGGGTGGCTGGTATCAGACGATCCTGCAGGTGAAGAAGCCGGATGTGGAGGTCCTGGGCTGGTGTGGTTACACGTGGTCTGCGGTTGTGAGGCCGGTTTGACGTACTGCCGAATTCTCTACAACGACTTATGGTAGAGAAATATGACACGTTTCAGGGAACTAGGTGTATGTCGCGGGTCACTACTTCACAGGAGAGCCATTTGAACGTATTTTATTTTATTTGATCAAAATGCGTTTCTTGGCAGAAATTACTTCTGGAACATGTGAAATTGTATCGTGTTTGTGGAGCTGCATAAGTGTTGCTCTCCACTTTCTGGAGGATCGAGTTTTGAAATCAGTGGAATTAGAGTATGATAGCTAAAGAGATGGAGAAAACACCTGTCTCCGGATTACATCTTCAAACTAAGGGCAACCATGGCATCCGTGACAGGGAGATGCGTCCATCATGCATGATGTATACGGGTAAAGATAGTCTAGCTAGCTACATTTTCAGATATTACACGTTTCTAATATTACACGTTTCTGTTAGCTAGCCGGTTCGCTAGCTAATGTATGATCTTATTATTCTTATTATATCTCAGAGCCATTTGCTTGGCTAGTTAGAACCTCATGTTAGCTAGCTAACATTGAACCTGGTTGGTTAGCTACCTGCAGATTAATGCAGGGTAGTAACGTCATGAGTTGGGATTATGGTTAATTGTTTACCTAGCTATACACTATGCAAGTAACCATTTCGGGTGCATTCGTAAATTCAGTCTGAGTATGCCAGAGCGCAGAATAACTGAAGAATTTACGAACCCACAACACCCGTTGAATATGACCGGTGTCAGTAAACGTTGGCAAAAAA
This sequence comes from Coregonus clupeaformis, assembly GCF_020615455.1. Taxonomy (NCBI): domain Eukaryota; kingdom Metazoa; phylum Chordata; class Actinopteri; order Salmoniformes; family Salmonidae; genus Coregonus; species Coregonus clupeaformis. Next base: position 3,248,792 of record NC_059209.1, read on the forward strand.
GCGTAATTAAATTGTTGCCAGCAGCACAGTTACAGTCACCAACGCTCTGGATAACATGAAAAAAGATCTGCTAGGGCGAGCTCTGCTAGGGCGCACTAGCGACACCCGACTGACCATTTTACTCACCCTAGCAGAGCTGGTTAGGCTGTTTTCATGTTATCCAGAGGTAAACAATGAACCATAATCCCAATTTAGTTTCTGGAAGTAGCTAGCAAGCTAGCCAATGTTAACCAGTTAGCTTGGGTGCTTGACTGCCGTTGTGAGGTCAGAACGCTCAAATCAACCCTACTCATTGGCCAGAGAGTAAAGTGTGTGCTCTGAACGATGCTGAATGGGTGTAGACAAAGAAGAGCTCTTCAGTAGGTACCAAAACATTCAAAGGCCATTTTCTCAAAAGTGAGATTACAAGTTTATCAACTGTCAAAGCAGAATTACTTTCCCATTGTTCCCTTAAATGCAGTGTATGATACACCATTTTGTAGCTCTGTCTCTGCTTTAATCCAATGTAAAAAACACAATTTCAAATTTTGCTACATAAGACTGAATCAAGGCGGTCGGTCACAAATTAACATTCAATTCTCTGGCAACAGCTCTGGTGGACATTCCTGCAGTCAGCATGCCAATTGCACGCTCCCTCAAAACTTGAGACATTTGTGGCATTGTGTTGTGTGACAAAACTGCACATTTTAGAGTGGCCTTTTATTGTCCCCAGCACAAAATGCACCTGTGTAATGATCACGCTGTTTAATATGAAATGCCATCCCTGTCAGGTGGAAGGATTATCTTGGCAAAGGATAAATGCTCACTAACAGGGATGTAAACAAATATGTGCACACAATTTGAGAGAAATAAGCTTTTTGTGTGTATGGAACATTTATTGTATATTTTATTTCAGCTCATGAAACATGGGACCAACACTTGACATGTTGCGTTTATAGTTTTGTTCAGTATATATCAAACGTGAATCGATTTTCACTAAATTGCAACATTTGATGTACAGTCACATTCACTTCTGCAAAGTATTGACTCAGGGGTGTGAATACTTATGTTAATGAGTTATTTCTTTATTTCCTTTTCAAGAAATTAGCTGAACATTTCTAAAAACATGTTTTCACTTTGTCATTCTGGGGTAATGTGTGTAGATGGGTGAGAAAAAAATCGATTTAATCAATTTTGAATTCAGGCTGTAACACAACAAAATGTGGAATAGGTCAAGGGGTATGAATACTTTCTGAAGGCACTGTATCTAGATACGTATTGAATCATCTTGAAGGAAAATATGCACATCCCTACTTCATAGTGCACAACCTTTGACCAGTGCCCATAAGGAATAGGGAGGCAGTATGCTCACAACAAGGTCTAACCATAGGCAGACATTCAGAAATCTCTCAGAAATCTGGTCCAGACATGACGTATGCAAGATATAAGCCATGCTCGCATCAAAGCTGGATATCTGACACTAACAATGTCTCATAAATCTGGTGCCAATATGTGACTTAAAATGTGAGAAACTGTGTTTGTGAAACGTCACTGTGCTGTGTCTGAAAATATTGTGGTAATAAGCACAGGCTTTTAGACTGGGTGAGAAAGTAAGAAAATGTACTTTTACTGTACAACATTTGTATTCTTTGAGAACATAACCGTCCAACCAAGTAATGGCAACATTGCATCAAAGGTAATAATATAATGAGTGTTGTCCAGTGTTGAAAGTTGGGTCTTTATGTGTGACTGGAAGATAACATTGTTATAATACAAAATATGATGTATTATGTATATATTATGTAATACAGTAGATACAGTTGAAGTCGGAAGTTTACATTCACCTTAGCCAAATACATTTAAACTCAGTTTTTCACAATTCCTGACATTTGATCCTAGTACAAAATTCCCTGTCTTAGGTCAGTTAGGATCAACACTTTATTTGAAGAATGTGAAATGTCAGAATAATAATAATAATATGCCATTTAGCAGACGCTTTTATCCAAAGCGACTTACAGTCATGCGTGCATACATTTTTGTGTATGGGTGGTCCCGGGGATCGAACCCACTACCCTGGCGTTACAAGCGCCGTGCTCTACCAGCTGAGATACAGAGGACCACAATAGTAGAGAGAATGATTTATTTAAGCTTTTATTTCTTTCATCACATTCCCAGTTGGTCAGAAGTTTACATACACTCAATTAGTATTTGGTAGCATTGCCTTTAAATTGTTTAGCTTGGGTCAAACATTTCGGGTAGCCTTCCACAAGCTTCCCACAATAAGTTGGGTGAATTTTGGCCCATTCCTTCTGACAGAGCTGGTGTAACTGAGTCAGGTTTGTAGGCCTCCTTGCTCGCACACGCTTTTTCAGTTCTGCCCACAAATGTTATATAGGATTGAGATCAGGGCTTTGTGATGGCCACTCCAGTATCTTGACTTTGTTGTCCTTAAGCAATTTTGCCACAACTTTGGAAGTATGCTTGGGGTCATTGTCCATTTGGAAGACCCGTTTGCGACCAAGCTTTAACTTCCTGACTGATATCTTGAGATGTTGCTTCAATATATACACATAATTTTCCTTCCTCATGATGCCATCTATTTTGTGAAGTGCACCAGTCCCTCCTGCAGCAAAGCACCCCCACAGCATGATGCTGCCACCCCCATGCTTCACGGTTGGGATGGTGTTCTTCAGCTTGCAAGCCACCCCTTTTTCCTCCAAACATAACGATGGTCATTATGGCCAAACAGTTCTATTTTTGTTTCATCAGACCAGAGGACATTTCTCCAAAAAGTATGATCTTTGTCCCCATGGGCAGTTGCAAACCGTAGTCTGGCTTTTTTATGGCGGTTTTGGAGCAGTGGCTTCTTCCTTGCTGAGCGGCCTTTCAGGTTATGTCGATATAGGACTTGTTTTACTCTGGATATAGATACTTTTGTACCTGTTTCCTCCAGCATCTTCACAAGGTCCTTTGCTGTTGTTCTGGGATTGATTTGCACTTTTCGCACCAAAGTACGTTCATCTTTAGGAGACAGAACGCGTCTCCTTCCTGAGCGGTATGACGGCTGCGTGGTCCCATGGTGTTTATACTTGCGTACTATTATTTGTACAGATGAACGTGGTACCTTCAGGCGTTTGGAAATTGCTCCCAAGGATGAACAAGACTTGTGGAGGTCTACAATTATTTTTCTGAGGTCTTGGCTGATTTCTTTTGATTTTCCCATGATGTCAAGCAAAGAGTCACTGAGTTTGAAGGTAGGCCTTGAAATACATCCACAGGTATACCTCCAATTGACTCAAATGAAGTCAATTAGCCTATCAGAAGCTTCTAAAGCCATGACATAATTTTCTGGAATTTTCCAAGCTGTTTAAAGGCACAGTCAACTTAGTGTATGTAAACTTCTGACCCACTGGAATTGTGATACAGTGAATTATAAGTGAAATTATCTGTCTGTAAACAATTGTTGAAAAAATGACTTGTGTCATGCACAAAGTAGATGTCCTAACCGACTTGCCAAAACTATAGTTTGTTAACAAGAAATTTGCGGAGTGGTTAAAAAACGAGTTTTAATGACTCTAACCTAAGTGTATGTAAACTTCCGACTTCAACTGTACCTTTTCATTATTACTTTGCTGCAACTGGGGTACTGTAAATAAAAATATACTATATTATAGCATAATTCCCATCTAAACACATATCTAAAACAGAACCCCCTTAGATGTAAGGAGTCGAAACAAACAGCTCGTCTTTGAAGTGCATTTCAGGATTTGTCCCGACAAAAACAAATCTTGGTCGACCGAAAGTCGTCTGTTCTTTCAACCAATCGATTGGTCTACATTTTTAAACTTGTATTTTTCCATATGATCTGCATCAGATGGTCGGGAGGGAGGGCTGTCTCTCACCATCCATATGATGGTCAGTCTGGAGGGAGGGCTGTCAATCAATCAATCAAATGTATTTATAAAGCCCTTTTTACATCAGCAGATGTCACAAAGTGCTATACAGAAAACCCAGCCTAAAACCCCAAACAGTAAGCAATGCAGATGTAGAAGCACAGTGGCTAGGAAAAACTCCTTAGAAAGGCAGAAACCTAGGAAGGAACCTAGAGAGGAACCAGGCTCTGAGGGGTGGCCAGTCCCCTTCTGGCTGTGCCGGGTGGAGAATTATTACATTTACGTCATTTAGCAGACGCTCTTATCCAGAGCGACTTACAGTTAGTGAGTGTCACTAACTGTACATTATTGTTTTTTATTATTATTATTTTTATTTATTTTTTCATACCCCCCCGTGGGAATCGAACCCACAACCCTGGCGTTGCAAACGCCATGCTCTACCAACTGAGCTACATCCCCTGCCGACCATTCCCTCCCCTACCCTGGACGACGCTGGGCCAATTGTGCGCCGCCCCATGGGTCTCCCGGTCGCGGCCGGCTACGTCAGAGCCTGGATTCGAACCAGGATCTCTAGTGGCACAGCTAGCACTGCGATGCAGTGCCTTAGACCACTGCGCCACTCGGGAGACGGTACATGGCCATTAAGGCCAGATTTTTCTCCAAGAACATTCATAGATGACCAGCAGGGTCAAATAATAATCACAATGGTTGTGGAGGTTGCAACAGGTCAGTATATCAGGAGTAAATGTCACTTGGCTTTTCACAGCCGGGCATTTAGAGGTTGAAATAGCAGGTGTAGTCGAGAGAGAGAGTTGAAAACAGCAGGTCTGGGACAAGGTAGCACGTCCGGCGAACAGGTCAGGGTTCCATAGCTGCAGGCAGAGGAGTTGAAACTGGAGCAGCAGCACGACCAGGTGGACTGGGGCAGCAAGGAGTCATCAGGCCAGGTAGTCCTGAGGCATGGTCCTAGGGCTCAGGTCTTCCAGGAGGGGAGGGAGAGAGGGAGAGAGAGAGTATTAGAGGGAGCATACTCGAATTCACACAGGACACTGTATAAGACAGGAGAATAACACCAGATATAACAGACTGACCCTAGGCCCCCGGCACATAGACTATTGCAGCATAGATACTGGAGGCTGCGACAGGGGGGGTCGGGAGACACTGTGGCCCCGTCCGACGATACCCCCGGACAGGGCCAACCAGGCAGGATATAACCCCACCCACTTTGCCAAAGCACAGCCCCCACACCACCAGAGGGATATCAACAGACCACCAACCTACTACCCTGAGACAAGGCTGAGTATAGCCCACGAAGATCTCCTCCACTGCAAGAGCCAGAGGGGGCGACAAACCGGACAGGAAGATCACGTCAGTGACTCAACCCACTCAAGTGACGCACCCCTCCTAGGGACGGCATGGAAAGCACCAGTAAGCCAGTGACTCAGCCCCCGTAATAGGGTCAGAGGCAGAGAATCCCAATGGAGAGACAGGAACCTGCCAGGCAGTGACAGCAAGGGTGATTTGTCACACCAGTGCCTTTCCGTTCACATTCGCACCCCTGGGCCAGACTACACTTAATCATAGGACCTACAGAAGAGATGAGTTTTCAGTAAAGACTTAAAGGTTGAGACCGAGTCTGCGTCTCACACATGGATAGGCAGACCATTCCATAAAAATGGAGCTCTATAGGAGTAAGCCCTGCCTCCAGCTGTTTGCTTAGTAATTCTAGGGGCAATAAGGAGGCCTGCGTCTTGTGACCGTAGCGTACGTGTAGGTATGTACGGCAGGACCAAATCGGAGAGATAGGTAGGAGCAAGCCCATGTAATGCTTTGTAGGTTAGCAGTAAAACTTTGAAATCAGCCCTAGCCTTAACAGGAAGCCAGTGTAGAAAGGCTAGCACTGGAGTAATATGAATAAATGTTTTGGTTCTAGTCAAGATTCTAGCAGCTGTGTTTAGCACTAACTGAAGTTGATTTAGTGCTTTATCCGGGTAGCCGCAGAGTAGAGCATTGCAGTAGTCTAATCTAGAAGTGACAAAAGCATGGATTAGCTTTTCTGCATCATTCCTGGACAAAACGTTTAAGATTTTTTGCAATGTTACAAAGATGGGAAAAAGCTGTACTTGAAATATTCTTGATATGGTCGTCAAAAGAGAGATCAGGGTCCAGAGTAACGCCGAGGTCCTTCACAGTTTTTTTTTTTGACGACTGTACAAACATCAAGTTTAATTGTCAGATCCAACAGAAGATCTTTTTGTTTCTTGGGACCTAGAACTAGCATCTCTGTTTTGTCCGAGTTTAAAAGTAAAACATTTACTGCCATCCACTTCCTTATGTTTGAAACACAGGCTTCCAGGGTAGGCAATTTTGGGGCTTCACCATGTTTCATCGAAATGTACAGATGGATGGTCAGTCTGGAGGGAGGGCTGTCTCTCACCATCCATCTGATGGTCAGTCTGGAGGGAGGGCTCTCTCACCATCCATCTGATGGTCAGTCTGGAGGGAGGGCTTTGTCTCACCGCAGCGGAATCAAGTGCACTACCGCAAACACCGCCATCCCTGCGGCGTCCACAGTGGGTCCACTGAGACTGGCACAAATCAGGCAGGTGTCTCGTGCGCTATGAAAAAAATATCAATTTGCGACCTCTTTTTTTTGGATACATGAACAGCCTATTGACCAATCAATCAACCAGTCGACTAAATGGGGTCAACCCTAAAAAGGTGCATTGTCGGCTGTTCATTGCACTGCTCTGTTGAATCCCAGCCCCAGTCTTATTGCTTGAAAGAAAGGGGTTACACTCACATTGAAGAACTAGGCCATGACCTAATTAGCTGTGACACACGGTCTGATCACGTCTAAACGCCATCCAACAGCGCGACTCTCTGGAGATCAAGCCACGACACAGATGAGTGGGATCTCGGAGCTAGACTCTCACAAGAGTTCCAGAACTTTGTGTTGCAATGCCAGTGCCGACACATTTACATTTAAGTCATTTAGCAGACGCTCTTATCCAGAGCGACTTACAGGAGCAATTAGGGTTAAGTGCCTTGCTCAAGGGCACATCGACAGATTTTTCACCTAGTCTCGGGGATTAGAACCAGCGATCTTTCGGATACTGGCACAACGCTCTTAACCACTAAGCTACATGCCGCCCCTGTCACAGGGGCATACAAATGTAGAGGTCCCGATAAATGGGTTGTTTGTCTCGTTTACGATCCTCATCCGAGGCACTACATTTGGTGGGGGCTTTTCATAGTTATTGACTGTTAAAACAAATTTAGGTATGTAGCTAGGGCCGTAGTATGTTGGAGTTACACATAAAAATATTGCTAAAAAGTAAAAGCCCTTGACTGCTTCAGTCCTATTATGGCCACGTTTCAGGCTGACTAAATTGTAGACACCTGCCAGATCTCACAACACCTGGATAGGTGTTTAACATATCAGCTAACCATATCAGATAAGATATTGCAATATGATGCCTGACCCTGCAGCCGATGATGTGGCACACAACAATTGGTTCATGCAATGCATAGTCTGCAATGTAGTAGGCCTGGAATTCACCCTATGTTTTAGTCTGGACTTTTAGCTGAGTTCTCTTTTGTTAGGTAGAGGAGGGTCCATTTGTCCTTTATCAATTCAAGTAATTGCTTCTATAGGAAATCTATAAAAAAACGGGTTTCCAGGTCTAAATCAGACATTATTTCAAAGAAAGGACCAATGGAACCTCCTCTACCTAACGAAAGAGGACTCAAACTAAAGTCAACGTGGCAATAAGCATTAACAGATCTCAAGTGTCTGATGTCCCTCCTCTTTTTTCACAGTTCAGATCAGATGAGACCGCTGAGTCAATGGGTTTACCTTGCACTGTCCATTGTTGCATAAGGTTGTTACTCTTATCCAAAAGAAGCCCTTGGCTTCCTACATCAAAATGAGCTTGATAAGGTCATTGAGTCAAATAAGTGAATGATTGACAGCTTGGTAAATGCAGTACCGCTCATTGTAGGGAGCCCATTCACATCATTCCTCAAAGACCAATACTATAGTCTAGCTAGCAGCTCGGAACAAGTATTTTCTCTTTCACATTATTATCTTATAGGGACAATGAAATCTTGTCAGAATCTTTTGTAGCATTTTGAAAGGGATCGAGTCAATTCCATTGTAATTCAGAAAACAGAATAATGGTCGTAGGTGGTCAATGGTAATTGTGTTGAATTGCAGTTCATTCCCATGAAGTTCAACTGCCTACTTATTTTTTCGAACATTGGTTTGACAACTCAAGACTTTCACTGACATCATCATTTGTACTATCCTGCCCTCTCTAGCTTTACCGCTCTATTTCACTTCTCCATCCTCCCGTTCACAAATAATGATCCTTTCTTATCTCCTTCTCATATTTATGATTTCCAGTTACACTCCTCCATGTCCTAGCTTTACTTTCGCCTATCCCTCTATCCATTTCTTCATCTCACTCTCCCTCCATCTCTCATCCACCTATCCAAGTTCTCATTTAACTTGCATCTTCCCCTCTTTTTACCCCTCCTTGGCTACATCCATCCTGATCACATTCATCCCATCTGACCTGCATATGCTCATTCTAATCCCTCCATGTCATTTCTCTATCTCCCACCTTCCCCTCTCTTTCACCTGGTCTCCCTCCCTCTCTACCCTCTATTTTCCTCTCTCCCCCTCTATATTTCTCCATTCTACCCCCTATTTTCTTCCCTTACTCTCGCTCTCTCCCTTTCCCCATTCTCTCTTTCCCCCATTCTCTCTTTCTCCATTCATTCCCCCGCTCCCTCCTTTCTCCCTTCTTTCTCTCTCTTCCCCTCTTCCATCCCCCCATCTCTTTGATACAGAGGGGTCATTGCATGGTCTGCTGAAGGCTCTGACGAGCGCTCGCTGCAGTCCCACCCAGCATCTGGAGCAGGAGCAGGCATTGGCTAGACAGTTTGCAGAGATCCTGCATTTCACCCTGCGCTTCGACGAGCTCAAGGTAGTACTATCCCCTCCAATGACCAAGATATGCATTATACAGTGGGGAGAACAAGTATTTGAAACACTGCCGATTTTGCAGGTTTTCCTACTTACAAAGCATGTAGAGGTCTGTAATTTTTATCATAGGTACACTTCAACTGTGAGAGACGGAATCTAAAACAAAAATCCAGAAAATCACATTGTATGATTTTAAAGTAATTAATTAGCATTTTATTGCATGACATATGTATTTGATCACCTACCAACCAGTAAGAATTCCGGCTCTCACAGACCTGTTAGTTTTTCTTTAAGAAGCTCTCCTGTTCTCCACTCATTACCTGTATTAACTGCACCTTTTTGAACTCGTTACCTGTATAAAAGACACCTATCCACACACTCAATCAAACAGACTCCAACCTCTCCACAATGGCCAAGACCAGAGAGCTGTGTAAGGACATCAGGGATAAAATGGTAGACCTGCACAAGGCTGGGATGGGCTACAGGACAATAGGCAAGCAGCTTGGTGAGAAGGCAACAACTGTTGGCGCAATTATTAGAAAATGGAAGAAGTTCAAGATGATGGTCAATCACCCTCGGTCTGGGGCTCCATGCAATATCTCACCTCGTGGGGCATCAATGATCATGAGGAAGGTGAGGGATCAGCCCAGAACTACACGGCAGGACCTGGTCAATGACCTGAAGAGAGCTGGGACCACAGTCTCAAAGAAAACCATTAGTAACACACTACGCCGTCATAGATTAAAATCCTGCAGCGCACGCAAGGTCCCCCTGCTCAAGCCAGCGCATGTCCAGGCCCGTCTGAAGTTTGCCAATGATCCAGAGGAGGAATGGGAGAAGGTAATGTGGTCTGATGAGAGAAAAATATAGCTTTTTGGTCTAAACTCCACTCGCCGTGTTTGGAGGAAGAAGAAGGATGAGTACAACCCCAAGAACACCATCCCAACCGTGAAGCATGGAGGTGGAAACATCATTCTTTGGGGATGCTTTTCTGCAAAGGGGACAGGACGACTGCACCTTATTGAGGGGAGGATGGATGGGGCCATGTATCGCGAAATCTTGGCCAACAACCTCCTTCCCTCAGTAAGAGCATTGAAGATGGGTCGTGGCTGGGTCTTCCAGCATGACAACGACCCGAAACACACAGCCAGGGCAACTAAGGAGTGGCTCCGTAAGAAGCATCTCAAGGTCCTGGAGTGGCCTAGCCAGTCTCCAGACCTGAACCTAATAGAACATCTTTGGAGGGAGCTGAAAGTCCGTATTGCCCAGCGACAGCCCCGAAACCTGAAGGATCTGGAGAAGGTCTGTATGGAGGAGTGGGACAAAATCCCTGCTGCAGTGTGTGCAAACCTGGTCAAGACCTACAGGAAATGTATGATCTCTGTAATTGCAAACAAAGGTTTCTGTACCAAATATTAAGTTCTGCTTTTCTGATATATCAAATACTTATGTCATGCAATAAAATGCAAATTAATTACTTAAAAATCATACAATGTGATTTTCTGGATTTTTGTTTTAGATTCCGTCTCTCACAGTTGAAGTGTACCTATGATAAAAATTACAGACCTCTACATGCTTTGTAAGTAGGAAAACCTGCAAAATCGGCAGTGTATCAAATACTTGTTCTCCCCACTGTATATAATGCTTCTTCAATTTTTTTATATTTGAATGAACTCATCTGCTTATTATTTATCTTAAATGTTCACTTCAAATAAAACATTTCAAGTAAATAATAAAATGCTTTTTCTTCAACTCAAAAAAGCTTTACATTATGAGAGTAAATGAAGGTGAAGGTTTGCATCAGAATGCTCACCACATATCAGTTATCACACTGGAGAGGTGAGAAGGGATTGTGGCAATTTGTAGCCTTTCACCTTCCCCAGGATACTCCTCCCTGAAACAACATCCAATGCTGCCACAACTCTTAGTCAACAAGAAATGTATGGATGTCGGACTTTTTTGTGTTGAAATTGACAGATTTTCGTTAGTTTGGTCGGTCTAAGTAGTATCTGGTGAATACACACAAGTAACAGCAAGGAAGCATTGCCCTCCACTCAACATGTTCACTTATAAGCAATAGCTTGACCCCTAGACCTATTTGCAATTTAGAAAAAGTATAAATATGCACAACCCTAACAAAAAGCAAAGCACATTTAATGCTAGCCAGCAGATTCCGACCTGACCTTTTTAGGTTTGTTTACACCGAGCTGCAATGGGGTTGGGACGCAATCATGGTTAGATTAAGCCACAGCGGAGCTGGCGCAAAATATGGCTTGGAAAACGTACCTCAATGCAGGGATGGGATATGCCACTGTACTGCACGTTTTATTTATATCCAAACGGATACATCGAGAAGATTGAAAGACTGCTAGTTTATCCGGAAAACTGTTATTTTTTGTCCTTATGCTAGCTAGCAGTTGCCAATGCTGCCATTGTGGAATGGCAGTGTCAGCCAATTAGCTTCTTTGTTGTTCAACGTGACGTACCATTATACTATGGCTTCTGTGGCTACTGCTAGCTAGCATTAGGAAGAAAAGGGCAGCTTTCTGGAAAAACTAGTAGTCATTCAATCTTCCCGGTGTAACAGTTGGGATAATGTGACAATTCGGAGCACAACGCAATTTCTCATCCCTGGATTGAGGTACGTTTTCCGAGCCATATCTTGCGCCGGCTCTTAATCTAACCATGATTGAATTCCGATCCCAGTGCAGCTCAGCGTAAACAAGCGTAACGGTAGGGTCGGAATCTGCTGGCTACTTTAAAGGAGCAATAAGCAGTTGCTACAGCCATTTCTTTACTTAAAAATGAATGATATGTACCCACTGATCCTTGAAGAATATAACTTATTTTACTCCAATGTTTCTAAACAAAGAAAATGTAAACAAACATCATATAGCCTCAAAACATGGTTAAAACTATAATTGTGATATCATGGATGGTCAGTCCTTGCATCCATAGCTGTGCTTATGAATTTGAGAGGGGTTACATTTCTCTAGCCCCATCCCTCAGCAATTTTACCGAACCAGGAGTGGGGTGCCCGCCTTGTTATTGTTTCTACTGCTGACTGCCGCTTTAAAGCATCAGAATAAAGCTTTGATTAGTAATGATAAAGCAGCAATAGATCAGCAACAAAAATCCCAAACCAACTAAAAATTGATGCAATAAGGCTTTTTTGTATTGGATATATCCAGCAATCAAATCAAAGTCAATAGTCAATTCATGCAATAGTCTAAAGTTCAATGGTCAAAGTCAAAAAGATATTCAGTTCACCCAAAAATGTCCTTTCAATCCAAATAATTCAATTCAGTTCGAAATAGTTATTTCCCCAAAAAGGAAAATCCACAAAAAAGAGACATTATAATCCAATAGGAAGAACAGGAGAGACAATCAACAATGCAACATTCAATCAGATACGCTCACTACTCCTTGGTGTTGAATGGAAGTGCTTATGTGAGAGGTCCAGTAATTCCCTTTTTCCAGGCAAATAACCCAATGGAACAGGTTAACAGCACAATTACTGAAGTATTTTACTTTAAAAGTTTTCAAACATTTCCCCCTTCTTCTTCTTCTTCTTCTTCTTCTTCTTCTTCTTCTTCTTCTTCTTCTTCTTCTTCTTCTTCTTCTTCTTCTTCTTCTTCTTCTTCTTCTTCTTCTTCTTCTTCTTCTTCTTCTTCTTCTTCTTCTATGATATCATGGATGTCCGCAAACTGTGGTGATGTGATATGAAGGAGTCAGGCGCAGGAAGGTAAATCACAGAATAACAGTGGGTACATATTCCGTTGACACAGCGGTACGCAGCAATGCGTCAAACACTCCAGTGCAGAAATATACAGCGCACTGGAAACAACAAAGCACACGGATGAATATCCCGGCGATACAAAATACAAGAGCTCCACCGAGCTAAACTAACCTTCCCCACCACAATTACAACACATAACCTTCACATTGCTCCCACAGTCACCATAATCATGTTCCTTTCCTTCCTTTACATTGAACAGCTACATGTCCCATTCTTTGGCATCTAAAACACTGCAATGGGGATGGGACAAATTCTCTGACATTGAAACTAAGGAATCCTATCTGTACATTTCCTGGCAAAACATTCTCAAACCGCAGCACTGATAAGATAAGCTTTCATTCCCTTGACCCTCTTTCCTACTGATCAACCTTTTGGCCTCAATCACTCTTTCTCCCTTCACATTGTCTTTAATATCTTCTATGGACATAGATATTGGGACTGCAGTGATGACTCCCCTCAATCTAGCATAAGCACCAGGGACCTGGCTCTTAATCTTCTTCCTATTACATTTACATTTTAGTCATTTAGCAGACGCTCTTATCCAGTTATACAGTTAGTGAGTGCATACATTATTTTATTTTTCATACTGGCCCCCGTGGGAATCGAACCCACAACCCTGGCGTTGCAAACGCCATGCTCTACCAACTGAGCTACAAGAGTCATTCTGTGTAAATCGTTGACAAGAACTGACAATTACATCCATTTGAATCCCACCTTGTAACAACACAATGTGGAAAAAGTCAAGGGATGTGAATACTTTCTGAAGGTACTGGAGATTCACTCACCTCTACCAACCTCCCCATGTACCAGACGTCTGAACTGTCAACAGCACTGCTATGGATATGAGACCCACCTTTCTGCCCTTCAGCAATCTCAAGTTGCACTCTTTCTCTCTGTCTTTGATCTTTAGGATTATAAATGGGAAGAAAGGGGAAGAGAGAGGGCGGGAGAGGGTAGTTTTCCCTTGAGCTTATACCCTCCACCTCTTTTAAATGCACATTCCTCTGCATAGCATTATTTTGGCAGGGAGAAAATAACAATATTCTGAATTAAAGAGTACAAGAAATCAGAGATGTTAAGGAAAAATGAAAGCGAGGAGGAAAGGCAGTGTGTATACAGTAGGTACCATGGAGGTATACCATGGCATTGACAGGGCAGGAAAATCACTTCAAAGGGGAAAGGATTTGTCCTGGAGGGGAAGAACGGGTAATTAGTGAATCCCTTTTTAAATGCAAGCTGTGCTGGGACACATGTACATTCCCTCTCCTCCCCCCATCCACACTGTCTTCCCAAAACCTAATTCTCTGGTGTTCAAATCTTTAACTGACACTACCATAGATGATTTTGTAATGGAGTTCGTATTAGTATTTAGCATTTTATTAGGATCCCCCAATTAGCTGCTGCCAAGGCAGTGGCTATTCTTCCTGAGGTCCAAACAGGAAACAAAAAACAACAAATAAAATACATAATATACAATACATAAGATACAGTGTCTTCGGAAAGTATTCAGACCCCTTGACTTTTTCCACGTTTTGTTACGTTACAGCCTTATTCTAAAATGGATTACATTTGAAAAAATCCTCAGCAATCTACCCACAATACCCCATAATGACAAAGTGAAAACCGGTTTAAATACATTTTTGAAAATGTATTAAAAATAAAAACAGAAATACCTTATTTACATAAGTATTCAGACCCTTGATATGAGACTCGAAATTGAGCTCAGGTGCATCCTCTTTCTATTGATCATCCTTGAGATGTTTCTAAAACTTGATTGGAGTCTACCTGAGGTAAATTCAATTGATTGGACATGATTTGGAAAGGCACCTGTCTATATAAGGTCCCACAGTTGACAGTGCACGTCAGAGCAAAAACCAAGCCTTCGATCGAAGGAATTGTCTGTAGAGCTTCGAGACAGGATTGTGCTGAGGAACAGATCTGGGGAAGGGTACCAAAACATTTCTGCAGCACTGAAGGTCCCCAATAACACAGTGGCCTCCATCATTCTTCAATGGAAGAAGTTTGGAACCACCAAGACTCTTCCTAGAGCTGGCTGCCTGGCCAAACTGAGCAATCGGGGGAGAAGGGCCTTGGTCAGGGAGGTGACCAAGAACCCGATGGTCACTCTGACAGAGCTCTAGAGTTCCTCTGTGGAGATGGGAGAACCTTCCAGAAGGACAACCATCTCTGCAGCACTCCACCAATCAAGCCTTTACGGTAGAGTGGCCAGACAGAAGCCACTCCTCAGGAAAAGGCACATGACAGCCTGCTTGGAGTTTGCCAAAAGGCACCTAAAGACTCTCAGACCATGAGAAACAAGATTCTCTGGTCTAATGAAACTAAGATTGAACTCTTCGGCCTGAGTGCCAAGCGTCACGTCTGGAGGAAACCTGGCACCATCCCTACGGTGAAGCATGGTAGTGGCAGCATCATGCTGTGGAGATGTTTTTCAGCGGCAGGGACTGGGAGACTAGTCAGGATCAAGGTAACAATGAATGGAGTAAAGTACAGAGAGATCCTTGATGAAAACCTGCTCCAGAGCGCTCAGGACCTGAGACTGGGGCGAAGGTTCACCTTCCAACAGGACAACGACCCTAAGCACACAGCCAAGACAACGCAGGAGTGGCTTCGGGACAAATCTCTGAATGTCCTTGAGTGGCCCAGCTAGAGCCCGGACTTGAACCCGATCGAACATCTCTGGAGAGACCTGAAAATTGCTGTGCTGCAACGCTCCCCATCCAACCTGACAGAGCTTGAGAGGACCTGCAGAGAAGAATGGGGGGAACTCCCCAAATACAGGTGTGCCAAGCTTGTAGCGTCATACCGAAGAAGACTCAAGGCTGTAATCGCTGCCAAAGGTGCTTCAAGGAAGTACTGAGTAAAGGGTCTAAATACTTATGTAAATGTAATATTTCAGTTGTTTATTTTTAATTAATTTGCCTAAAAATCTGTCATTATGGGGTATTGTGTGTAGATTGATGGGGGAAAAAAACAATTTAATCAATTTTAGAATAAGGTTGTAACGTAACAAAATGTGGAAAAAGTCAAGAGGTCTGAATACTTTTCGAATGCACTGGACATAACACTATATAATATAATACAATACATAATATACGTAAGTCTACATAATACAATATATTAATACAATACATAATATAGATAACACTACATAATTCAATATATAATATACATAACACTACATAATACACTACATAATACAATACATAATAAATACATAATATACATAACAATGCATAATTCAATACATAATATACATAACACTACATAATAGAAAACATAATACAATACATAATACACTACATAATACAATAGATAATATACAGTACATAACACTACATAATACAACACATAATACACTAGATAATTTACATAACACTACATAATACACTACTTAATACAATACATAATACAATACATAATACTATACATAATACAATACATAATATACAGTACATAACACTACATAGTACAATACATAATACACTATATAATATACATAACACTACATAATACACTACATAATACAAAACATAATACAGTAAATAATATACATAAAACTGCATAATACTATACATAATACAATACATAACACTACATAATACAAAACATAATACAATACATAATATACATAATACAATACATAATATACATAACACTGCAAAATACAATACATCATATTCATAACACTACATATTACAATACATAATACAATACATAACACTGCATAATACAATACGTAATAGAATACATCATATATAGAATACTACATAATACAATACTTAATTCACTACATAATACAATACATAACACTACATAGTACACTACATAACACAATACATAATACATAACACTGCATAATACAATACATAATACAATACATAATATAACACTGCAAAATACAATACATATGAAACATAATACAATACATAATACACTACATAATATAATATATAATACAATACATAATATACATAACACTACATAATACAATACATAATTCACTACATAATACAATACACAACACTACATAATACACTACATAACACAATATATAATACATTACACTGCATAATACAATACATAATACAATAGATAATAAACACAGTACAGAACACTACATAATATGCATAACACTACATAAAACAATACATAATACATTTACATTTACATTTACATTTAAGTCATTTAGCAGACGCTCTTATCCAGAGCGACTTACAGTTAGTGAATACATATATTTTTTTATACATTTAAACACATTTAGCATCTCCTGGCTTCCACACATAGACATTACATAATACAATACATAATATACATATACAAAACATAATATACATTATATAACACTATGTATAATACAATACATAATATACAAAACACTACATAATACAATACAGTACAATACATAATATACATAACACTACATAATACAATATACAATACAATACATAATATACATAACACTGCATAGTACAATACACAATACAATTCATAATATACATAACACTACATAATACAATACATAACATACATAACATTGCATAATACAATGCATTATACAATACATAATATAACACTGCACAATACAATACATAATATGATACGTAATACAATACATAATATAATATATAATACAATACATAATATACATAACACTAAGTAATACAGTACATAACACATTACATTTACGTCATTTAGCAGACGCTCTTATCCAGAGCGACTTACAGTTAGTGAATACATCTTTTTTTTTATACTGGCCCCCCGTGGGAATCAAACCCACAACCCTGGCGTTGCAAACGCCATGCTCTATCAACTGAGCTACATCCCTGCCGGCCATTCCCTCCCCTACCCTGGACGACGCTGGGCCAATTGTGCGCCGCCCATGAGTCTCCCGGTCGAGGCCGGCTGCGACAGAGCCTGGATTCGAACCAGGATCTCTAGTGGCACAGTTAGCACTGCGATGCAGTGCCTTAGACCACTGCGCCACTCAGGAGACACATGTAATGCAATACATAATATACATAACACTGCAATATACAATACATATTGCAATACACAATACAATTCATAATACAATATAATAATACAATACATAACACTACATAATACAATACATAATATACATAATACAATACATTATACACTACATAATACTCTACAAAATACAATAGATGTACATAACACTGCATAATGCAATAAATAATACAATACATCATATATAGAATACTACATAATACAATACATAATTCACTACATAATACAATACACAACACTACGTAGTACACTACATAACACTATATAAAACAATACATAATAAATACATAATATACATTACATAACACTTCATAAAACAATACATAATATACATTACATTACATAAGACAATACATAATACACTATATAATACAACACATAATATACATAACACTACATAATACAATGCATAATATACATAACACTACACATAATACACTACATAATACAACATATAATATACATAACACTACATAATACAATACATAATACGATACATAATATACATAAAACTACTTAATACACTAAATAATATAATATATAATACAATAAATAATTTACATATACAATACATAATATACAGTACATAACACTACACATAATACCATACATAATAAACAACATAATACAATACATAATAAAATACATAATATTCAAAACACTACATAATACAATACATAATATACAAAATACAATACAAAATACAATACATCATATACATAACACTGCATAATACAATATTTAATATACATAACAATACATAATACATTACATAATATACATAACACTACATAATACAATACATAATATACAAAATACAATACATTATATACTACATAATACACTACAAAATACAATACATCATATACATAACACTGCATAATTCTATACATTTTACAATACATAATACAATACATAATATACATAACATTACATAATATAATATATAATACAATATATAATATACATATACAATACATAATATACAGTACATAATACTACATATAATACAATACATAGACTACATAATACAGTACATAATACAATACATAATATACAAAATACAATACATTATACACTACATAATACACTACAAAATAAAATACATCATATACATTACACTGCATAATACAATATATAATACAAAACATAAACAATACATAATATACATAACACTGCATAACACTATATAATCTAATACATAATCCAATACAGAATATACTGTACATAACACTACATAATACAATTTATAATATACATAACATTACATAATACAATACATAATACAGCACGTAATATACATGACACTACATAATACAATACATAATACACTACATAATATACATAACACTACATAATATACTACATAATACACTACATAATACACAATATAATATACATAACACTGCATAATACAGTACATAATATACATATACAATACATAATATACAGTACATAAAACTACTAATACTACATAATATACTACATAATACAATACATAATATAATACATAATATACATAACACTGCATAATACAATATATAATATACATAACACTACATAATACAATACATAATATACATATTATACATAACACTACATAATACAATACATAATACACTACATAATACAATATGTCATTTACATAACACTGCATAATACAGTAAATAATATAATACATAATATACAAAACACTACAAAACACTATATAATACAATACATAATACAATACTTAAACTACATAATACAATACATAATAAAATACATAATATTCAAAACACTACATAATACAATACATAATATACAAAATACAATACATTATATACTACATAATACATTACAAAATACAATATATAATACAAAACATAAACAATACATAATATACATAACACTATATAATTCAATACATAATTTAATACAGAATATAATGTACATAACACTACATAATACAATACATAATACAGCACGTAATATACATGACACTACATAATACAATACATAATACACTACATAATATTCATAACACTACATAATACACTACATAATACACTACATAATACACAATATAATATACATAATACAATACATAATATACATAACACTGCATAATACAGTACATAATATATATATACAATACATAATATACAGTACATAATACAATACATAATATAATACATAATATACTTAACACTGCATAATACAATAATACAATATATAATATACATAACACTACATAATACAATACATAATATACATAACATGACATAATACAATACATAATACACTACATAATACAATATGTCATTTACATAACACTGCATAATTATATTATTATTATTATTATTACATAACACTGCATAATACAGTAATTAATACAATACATAATATACAAACACTACATAGCACTAGTCCAGGTGCGTCTAAACTAGGGCCGGTAGGACCTGTCTGGTTGATTGAGATGTCAAGAAAGCAGAGCAACACCTTATCATAGACAGACCTCTTCCCATTTTAGTAACCATTGAGTCTATATGTTTTGACCATGATAGTTTGTAGTTTAGTCTCTTCAACTTGCTCAATAGCCACATTATTCAATAATAGATCCAGATGAAGTTTAGGGTTGAGCGAAGCTTTTAGTTTTGGAGATAAATAGCACCAACCTATTGCTAGTTACCCATTCTAGTTTGATAGGTAATCTCACTCCATCAAATTACATATTTCGTTGGTACAGCTGGCTAAGGTGTTGTCAAGAGGGCGGTCATGTTTGTTTGCGAGACAGAGGATGCAAGGATTTGTGAACAAGAAATATATATTTTTAAGCAAGCTAAGTGTTGCTGTCACACTTTTTTTCCAGCCCAGCATGAACACACCTATTTTAAATAGTCAACTAACCATCAAGACAATCAGATTTCAGGAGACAGGCTAATACGACAGGCTAAGTACTAATAAATGGGTTTCAAATTGGCACAATCCCTCCTCAACTCCCCACTGTGGGACATTTAAGATAATCGTTAAGCTTCTGTCCTCTGAGTGATTTTGTGTTGACATTTGCTCCCTCTATTACAGATGACGAACCCTGCCATCCAGAATGATTTCAGCTACTACAGGAGAACACTCAACCGCATGCGCATCAACAATGTTGCCGTAAGTGCACCCCTTTTGGTGCCCCTTTTATTTTCCTAAAAGTTATATAAAGGTACCAGTTTTTTGCAGGTATTGGTTTCTGTTTGAAAGCTGTAATCTGTATACATTTAAGTCATTTAGCATCAGTTGCAGCCTTCATCCGCCTTTCCAGCCATATACAGTTGAAGTCGGAAGTTTACATACACTTAGGTTGGCGTCATTAAAACTTGTTTTTCAACCAATCCACACATTTCTTGTTAACAAACTATAGTTTTGGCAAGTCGGTTAGGACATCTACTTTGTGCATGACACAAGTCATTTTTCCAACAATTGTTTACAGACAGATTATTTCACTTATAATTCACTGTATCACAATTCCAGTGGGTCAGAAGTTTACATACACTAAGTTGACTGTGCCTTTAAACAGCTTGGAAAATTCCAGAAAATTCCAGTGGGGAAAAAAAGTATTTAGTCAGCCACTAATTGTGCAAGTTCTCCCACTTAAAAAGATGAGAGAGGCCTGTAATTTTCATCATAGGTACACGTCAACTATGACAGACAAAATGAGATTTTTTTCTCTCCAGAAAATCACATTGTAGGATTTTTAATGAATTTATTTGCATATTATGGTGGAAAATAAGTATTTGGTCAATAACAAAAGTTTCTCAATACTTTGTTATATACCCTTTGTTGGCAATGACACAGGTCAAACGTTTTCTGTAAGTCTTCACAAGGTTTTCACACACTGTTGCTGGTATTTTGGCCCATTCCTCCATGCATATCTCTTCTAGAGCATTGATGTTTTGGGGCTGTCGCTGGGCAACACGGACTTTCAACTCCCTCCAAAGATTTTCTATGGGGTTGAGATCTGGAGACTGGCTAGGCCACTCCAGGACCTTGAAATGCTTCTTACGAAGCCACTCCTTCGTTGCCTGGCGGTGTGTTTGGGATCATTGTCATGCTGAAAGACCCAGCCACGTTTCATCTTCAATGCCCTTGCTGATGGAAGGAGGTTTTCACTCAAAATCTCACGATACATGGCCCCATTCATTCTTTCCTTTACACGGATCAGTCGTCCTGGTCCCTTTGCAGAAAAACAGCCCCAAAGCATGATGTTTCCACCCCCATGCTTCACAGTAGGTATGGTGTTCTTTGGATGCAACTCAGCATTCTTTGTCCTCCAAACACGACAAGTTGAGTTTTTACCAAAAAGTTCTATTTTGGTTTCATCTGACCATATGACATTCTCCCAATCCTCTTCTGGATCATCCAAATGCACTCTAGCAAACTTCAGACGGGCCTGGACATGTACTGGCTTAAGCAGGGGGACACGTCTGGCACTGCAGGATTTGAGTCCCTGGCGGCGTAGTGTGTTACTGATGGTAGGTTTTGGTCCCAGCTCTCTGCAGGCCATTCACTAGGTCCCCCCGTGTGGTTCTGGGATTTTTGCTCAACATTCTTGTGATGATTTTGACCCCACAGGGTGAGATCTTGCGTGGAGCCCCAGATCGAGGGAGATTATCAGTGGTCTTGTATGTCTTCCATTTCCTAATAATTGCTCCCACAGTTGATTTCTTCAAACCAAGCTGCTTACCTATTGCAGATTCAGTCTTCCCAGCCTGGTGCAGGTCTACAATTTTGTTTCTGGTGTCCTTTGACAGCTCTTTGGTCTTGGCCATAGTGGAGTTTGGAGTGTGACTGTTTGAGGTTGTGGACAGGTGTCTTTTATACTGATAACAAGTTCAAACAGGTGCCATTAATACAGGTAACGAGTGGAGGACAGAGGAGCCTCTTAAAGAAGAAGTTACAGGTCTGTGAGAGCCAGAAATCTTGCTTGTTTGTAGGTGACCAAATACTCATTTTCCACCATAATTTGCAAATAAATTCATAACAAATCCTACAATGTGATTTTCCGGAAAAAAAAATCTCAATTTGTCTGTCATAGTTGACGTGTACCTATGATGAAAATTACAGGCCTCTCTCATCTTTTTAAGTGGGAGAACTTGCACAATTGGTGGCTGACTAAATACTTTTTTCCCCCACTGTATGTAATGGCTTTAGAAGCTTCTGATAGGCTAATTGACATCATTTGAGTCAATTGGAGGTGTACCTGTGGATGTATTTCAAGGCCTACCTTCAAACTCAGTGCCTCTTTGCTTGACAACATGGGAAAATCAAGGACCTTGTGAAGATGTTGGATGTAAACTTCCGACTTCAACTGTATATACACACACACACACACAGTTAAAAATACCCACAGTAAATGGATTCTAACAGTAGTACATTAGTCACCTCACCCTCCCATTGATCAAAGGGGAAACACCATTATTCCCCAGCCACGGCGTCGATGAGACAGGGGGATCATTGACCTTGCGTCTCCAATTAAGAGACCCGGTGGCTGGGGAATAATTACTTGCGCTCTTCTGCCTCATTAGACATAGGCCCTCATGTAAAACGCCACGTAGAATGCATGCAGAACAGCACAGCAAATAGTGTGCTGACTGTGTAATGTCCTATTACGGTTTAGATAGAATGAATTGTCCACTCTTAATATATTGCGATATATTTTGCATACCAATTTGAAATTATAAACTAAATTAAAAATATGTAAAAAATAAATAAAGTGCAATATTTAAGGATATAGCCATGGGCTATATTATATTAACACTTTTAAAAGTACTTTTAAGGAATGATAACAACATAACATCCTAACAGCACTAATCCTATTGTATACTTCTATCAATTCTATTTTTGTTGAAAGACACCAAGGCCAGGATTCAATCAGATCAGCTGTAACCCACGTTAGCCGACAAACACAAAGCTTTTCATTGCTTTTGTTTAGGCGGTGTCTGAGGTGTAACTACATTAGAACTGTCAAGTCCACAAGCGGCTCCTTGCGTTACTTATCACAGACATTGCCATTGGAGTCGCATTAGTAGAAACCCATGCAGCCACATTACAAGTTTGAACACTGAAATGCGTGATGTACTCTACACCTCCATTAGGCTGATAGAAATCCCCATTATTTTGTTTCATGATTTTACATTTGAGTGTCATTATTTCTAGATAGCCTGACTTTCTTGTTTAGAACTTCTAACTCTGGTGGGATATAAGGACAGTGTGGTTTTGTGACAATGACCATAAGAGCAGCCAGCCGGTCACCGATTTGACAGCTTTAACGCAGTTACATCTCAGACACCGCCTAAACAAAATCCATGAAAAGCTACGTGTTTGTCTGCTAACACGGGTTACCGCTGATCTGATTTGAATCCTGGCCCAACTCTTTTGCTTTCAGGCAGAGGAGGAGAACGAAGTCAACAATGAGCTGGCCAACCGGATGTCTCTGTTCTACGCCAACGCCACGCCCATGCTGAAAACGCTAAGCGACGCTACAACAAAGTTTGTCTCAGACGTAAGTGAAAAAGCACAACATTGATTAAGAATAATAGCTCCTATTTCATAATGTGAAAGTCCTGGATAGGCAAATCCACTGAACAACTTGATTATACTTTACTTGAATTGTAATTTGCCAAATGTCATATGTCATGGAACAGGGCAGAATCTGTCTCTGATACAGATAAAGAGTGAGCTACAGTATCAGTTTATTTGACAGTGACCATGTAAAACAGACATTGCAAAATATGTAAGCTACATAGTTTATTCTCATCTGCTGGCTTATCGTACAGCAGTTTTTATTTAAACAGTATCGCACAGTAAAAAAAAAACACACAGTTTAGTGTTGTTTTGCTTTAGGAAAACATCAATCAAAATGGTAACAAAAGCTGTGTCAATAAGATGGTATTTTCTGTTGATTTGACCAGAACACAGATCTACCCATTGAAAACACAACGGACTGCTTGTGCACGATGGCCAGCGTGTGCAAAGTCATGCTGGAAACACCGTGAGACAGACCTCTTTTCTAATTCAATCCAATTTTATTTTCCCCTCTGTGACAATTCAGAAAGTCATTGCCAGATCACAAACTATTCATTACTGTACTTTCTACCATTACGTCTGTCTACTTGGTTGCATCTGCTTTGAGGTTTAATTTCTTTGAATCCTAAACATTATCTAAAAATGCTGTTTGTTTTTTGGTTTGTCTGTGTGGGGGTGTGCATGTGACTGCATGTGTACGCTTGTGTGTCTACACACGTGTCTTTGCGCACGCGTGTTTGTGTGTGTGTGCGTCCACAGGGAATACCGTAGCCGTTTTGCCAGCGAGGATACCGTGTCCTTCTGTTTGCGTGTGATGGTGGGAGTGATCATTCTTTATGACTATGTTCACCCTGCTGGAGCCTTTGTCAAGTCCTCCAAGATCGAGGTGCGTTTACAGAGTTCTTATGACGTTTATTGGGGCCATATGTATCAAGCGTCTCAGAGTAGGAGGGCCGATCTAGGTTCAGGTCTCCCCTATCTATGTAATCTGATTCATTGTGATCTAAAAGGCCAAACTGATCCTACATCAGCACTCCTACTCTGAGATGCTTAATACATACAGCCCCAGATGTTGTCATACCTCAAACGTGACTTCATATATCCCTGTTGTATCACCAGGGAGGGGAAACATTGTTGTTCTAGTCCAACAACACACCTAGTTTAATGAACAAATGAAATAATCCAACAACAACCAGCCCATGGTTAGTTGAATCAGGTGTGTTACTGCTGGGCTAAAACAAAAATGTGCACCTCCTAGGGATCCCCCATGAATACATTCAGGGACACTGACATATGTAACCAGAAATGTGTAACTGACTTTGTTTTGATATAGATGAAAGGGTGCATCAAAGTCTTAAAGGATCAGCCTCAAAGCAGTGTGGAAGGCCTGCTAAACGCTCTCAGGTAAGTGGCTTCTCTTTCCTATACATGCTGTGGTTATCTGCCAACTTGAATGTATAATAGCGTGTTAATATATATGTGTATTTACATGCTAATTACATGTTCAATTACCTTTCAATGACAGGGGTCACAACTTCAGTCCTAAAGGGCAACACCTTAAAGGGCCACACTAACACACCTTACTCATGTAATCAACCAATTTATGGGTCTTCAAAGTTGACAATGATTAAATGAATCAGATGTGTAAGAGTTTGGCATTGCAGCCACCCATGACTGAAGTTGTCCACCCATGTTGTATTACATTGTTTGTATTTGTATTTATTAAGGATCCCCATTAGTTCCTGCTAAGGCAGCAGCTATAAAATATTACATGACATTACATTTCATAACACTTTTCACAGCACATTAAGTGTGTGCCCTCAGGCCACTACTATACTAGCATGTTGTTGATTTGTCCTTGAACACTGTTTTGCCAGAAGTGATTATATTTTACACCGACTAAGCCACTCTGTTCAGTCCCCTGCCCTCCATATGTTTTTGTATGTTGTATGATGTCTATGTTTATGTCCTGTAAGGAGTTTATTTATGAGGCACATTTCTGTTAAAGCAGACTATAAAATGCTTTCTTATCTATGTTATCTTACCCTAGAGTCTAGACCTTTCCATCAGTACATGGAATTACTCAACAATTCTTCAGAGCAAATATCTGGATGTTAAGATGGTTTGAACCATTTAGCTGCAATTGACTGTTAATATTGTTTTTAAGTAATACTAGAGTAGTTTTGGATGGATGTTCAGACTGTACTCTCTTTCTTCACATTCAGGTACACAACAAAACATCTGAATGACGAGACTACCTCCAAGCAAATCAAAAATATGTTGCAAGTTAATTGAGCAAATGTTTAAATAGCATCCAGCGCTCGCTAGTTTCTGGAATAAGGATGATCTTATATTTCTAGTGAGAGTTAAGGCACCATGTTTGGTACTCTTGTAAATAAATCATTACTGTAACAAGAAAGGCCATATTAAGTGGCAGCTACTGACTTAGTGTCTCATCAGCTGGATGTTTGGACATTTCTGGATTAGTAAGGAAAGTCATTTCACTGGAACATTTTGACTGAAACAAAATAATTTGTAATAATTTCACAGTATGAGGTACTTTATTGAAGAAGATACTGCTCAAGGGACCTCATTTTATATGATGGCAGCATAAATCTAGTGTTAGATTTTTTACAGTTAGTATTTGTATAATATAATGTCAAGTTATTTTTTAATAATGACAATTCATGTGAGAGGGAAAATAAAGCTTTTCGGATTTTTCTAAAGCTTTTCTCTGATAATTCATTTGTTAATAGATTTACGGGTTCCGAGAATTTGTCACCATTACTGACTCTTATCTCACTATTTAAGTACAAACTATTTCCCTTATGAATACCCCACCCTAGAACCTCCTCCACCCTTCTAAATTCCCCCTCCTGCTTTGGATGTTGAGAAACATGAACAGTTTGGGAAACACTTTCTCGGAAACGCAGTCCTGGGCCATTTAGTAGTTCCTATGAAATTATGTAGAATTAATGGATAATTTGGTAACCCTTTATTTTACAGCCTGGCATTGACACAACCATCACTATGTACTATTTGGTAATTACCAACTGACCCTTCGCTAAGCCCTGTCCCACTTGGTTACTGTTGCAACCTTGTAAAGTTTCCCGGAAAGCCCAATTCCCCATTAAAACTAATTCCCCATTCAATTCATTCAAACCATCCCCTCACAATGATCTCAAATTGTGTTTTTAATACACAATGAAATTCAACATAGACTACCACTTGCTAATAAGGAAACTCTTGGGTATGTTGTGGTGGACTGTCATTATAATTGCTTCACGGGAACCTGGTAAAATTATGTTTATAGTGTGGCTAGCCACTGAATTCATTGTAAGCACATTTGGAGCTAACTTGTGCTCTCAAATCATACCCTGATGTTGACAGCAGATGGGAGTTAAATTTATATTTTATTTAACCTATATTTTGACATGGAGTCATGCTGAGACCAAGGTCTCTTTTACAGATGAACCCTGTATCAAACATAGACATCAATACACATCAATATACACTATACACATCAATGTATACATCAATATACACTATACACATCAATACACATCAATATACACTATATTTACATTACATTACATTTACGTCATTTAGCAGACGCTCTTATCCATCAATATACACATAATACACATCAATATACACTATACACATCAATACACATCAATATACAATATACACACTAATGTACACATCAATACATGAAAAGGGAAACACAATCATATAAAACGAACACATTCTTCAGTAAAAAGGTCCTCTATCAGCCATCTAAATTGCCCTAGAGGCACCAACTCTTCCAGTATTTGGAGATTATTCCACAAGTAAGGTGCAAAAACTAAAAGCAGATCTACCTAACTCAGTGGAGACTGAAGGGATCTCCTGAGTTAGCCATCCCTGAGACTGAGTCTGGTAGCTCGTACGTCTGTAGGTTTGTCAAGGAAGTAAGGTACGGCGGAAGTTTATGCAGGAGGGCTTTATAAACAAAAATAGTGCAATGTATCGATCTATGAGACTTCAAAGAGGGCCAGCTTACTTTCTGATACAGAAAGCAGTAATGTGTACTGAACCTGTCGCCTGTAAATAAAGCGCAGTGCGCTATGATTAAGTGTGTCCAATGGTTTCAATACAGTGGTAGCCGCATTCATATAGACGATATCACCATAATCTATAACCGGTATGAATGTCAACTAAATGTTTTGTTTTCTGCTATTTAATGAAAGGCATGCCCTATTCCTATAAAGGAACCAGCCCATCTACAGTGGGGAAAAAAGTAATTAGTCAGCCACCAATTGTGCAAGTTCTCCCACTTAAAAAGATGAGAGAGGCCTGTAATTTTCATCATAGGTACAGGTCAACTATGACAAACAAAGAGAAAAAAAAATCCATAAAATCACATTGTAGGATTTTTAATGAATTTATTTGCAAATTATGGTGGAAAATAAGTATTTGGTCACCTACAAACAAGCAAGATTTCTGGCTCTCACAGACCTGTAACTTCTTCTTTAAGAGGCTCCTCTGTCCTCCACTCGTTACCTGTATTAATGGCACCTGTTTGAACTTGTTATCAGTATAAAAGACACCTGTCCACAACCTCAAACAGTCACACTCCAAACTCCACTATGGCCAAGACCAAAGAGCTGTCAAAGGACACCAGAAACAAAATTGTAGACCTGCACCAGGCTGGGAAGACTGAATCTGCAAAAGGTAAGCAGCTTGGTTTGAAGAAATCAACTGTGGGAGCAATTATTAGGAAATGGAAGACATACAAGACCACTGATAATCTCCCCTCGATCTGGGGCTCCACGCAAGATCTCACCCCGTGGTGTCAAAATGATCACAAGAACGGTGAGCAAAATCCCAGAACCACACGGGGGGACCTAGTGAATGACCTGCAGAGAGCTGGGACCAAAGTAACAAAGCCTACCATCAGTAACACACTATGCCGCCAGGGACTCAAATCCTGCAGTGCCAGACGTGTCCCCCTGCTTAAGCCAGTACATGTCCAGGCCCGTCTGAAGTTTGCTAGAGTGCATTTGGATGATCCAGAAGAGGATTGGGAGAATGTCATATGGTCAGATGAAACCAAAATAGAACTTTTTGGTAAAAACTCAACTCGTTGTGTTTGGAGGACAAAGAATGCTGAGTTGCATCCAAAGAACATCATACCTACTGTGAAGCATGGGGGTGAAAACATCATGCTTTGGGGCTGTTTTTCTGCAAAGGGACCAGGACGACTGATCCGTGTAAAGGAAAGAATGAATGGGGCCATGTATCGTGAGATTTTGAGTGAAAACCTCCTTCCATCAGCAAGGGCATTGAAGATGAAACGTGGCTGGGTCTTTCAGCATGACAATGATCCCAAACACACCGCCCGGGCAACGAAGGAGTGGCTTCGTAAGAAGCATTTCAAGGTCCTGGAGTGGCCTAGCCAGTCTCCAGATCTCAACCCCATAGAAAATCTTTGGAGGGAGTTGAAAGTCCGTGTTGCCCAGCGACAGCCCCAAAACATCACTGCTCTAGAGGAGATCTGCATGGAGGAATGGGCCAAAATACCAGCAACAGTGTGTGAAAACCTTGTGAAGACTTTTGACCTGTGTAATTGCCAACAAAGGGTATATAACAAAGTATTGAGAAACTTTTGTTATTGACCAAATACTTATTTTCCACCATCATTTGCAAATAAATTCATTAAAAAATCCTACAATGTGATTTTCTGGAGAAAAAAAATCATATTTTGTCTGTCATAGTTGACGTGTACCTATGATGAAAATTACAAGCCTCTCTCATCTTCTTAAGTGGGAGAACTTGCACAATTGGTGGCTGACTAAATACTTTTTTCCCCACTGTAAACTTCTTAACTAACTCATCAATATGCTTTTTGAAAGATAGCTTTTTATAAATCCAGATACCCAAACATGATCAATGTGGGCACCATCCAATGTACAAATGCATAAATCATCAGATACATTTTTTTACCTTTTGGAAAATAACACATACTTAGTTTTACCTGCATTAAGTACCAATTTCAGTTCAACAATGGCTTTCTGCAAAGCAAAAAACACAGAGAGAGTCAATAGATGGGGCAATTGCATACACAACAGTGTTATCAGCATACAGGTGTACAGTTGAAGTCGGAAGTTTACATACACTTAGGTTGGAGTCATTAAAACTAGTTTTTCAACCACTCCACAAATGTATTGTTAACATACTATAGTTTTGCCAAGTTTTGACAAAATAGATGTCATGAGGAAGGAAAATTATGTGGATATATTGAAGCAACATTTCAAGACATCAGTCAGGAAGTTAAAGCTTGCTCGCAAATTGGTCTTCGAAATGGACAATGACCCCAAGCATACTTCCAAAGTTGTGGCAAAATGGCTTAAGGACAACAAAGTCAAGGTATTGGAGTGGCCATCACAAAGCCCTGACCTCAATCCTATAGAAAATGTGTGGGCAGAACTGAAAAAGCGTGTGCGAGCAAGGAGGCCTACAAACCTGACTCAGTTACACCAGCCCTGTCAGGAGGAATGGGCCAAAATTCACCCAACTTATTGTGGGAAGCTTGTGAAAGGCTACCCGAAACGTTTAACCCAAGTTAAACAATTTAAAGGCAATGCTACCAAATATTAATTGAGTGTATGTAAACTTCTGACCTACTGGGAAAGTGATGAAATAAATAAAAGCTGAAGTAAATCATTCTCTCTACTATTATTCTGACATTTCACATTCTTAAAATAAAGTGGTGATCCTAACTGACCTAAGACATGGAATTTTTACTAGGATTAAATGTCAAGAATTGTGAAAAACTGATTTGAAATGTATTTGGCTAAGGTGTATGTAATCTTCCGACTTCAATTGTATATATTATGTATGATAATTGCGTTTTTGATCTATAACCTTTCAGTTCATATTCCAACATGATATATAAGGCAGAGAAAACAAGAAGGCAACAGTCACACAGTGGCAGAATAAATTCAATCATACATTAGTTTCATTACAAAATTGTAGAGCAACATCTGTCCGGTGAAGTCCACAAAGCATATTGCATGTAACAAACAGTTAGATGACCTACAGCATGGTCAAGCATGTTAATGTTTCCTACATGTTTGGACTACTAAACAACTATTGATTTAGGATAAAGTAATCCTACTTGTAGAGAAACGGCAATGCCTTCCTCCTCTCTTTCATGTTGCCGAAACGGTGTATGACTGTCATACAGTACACGCTTTTAGTTTTTGTTGTCCTAGGCTACTTGGCTAAAACACTTACTCGCTAGCCTAACTTCCTTTCATGGGCAATGATGAGCCAGCTAGTTAACATTAGCCTACTACATCTAGCTACATTTTAAACTTCTATCCTCTCAGGCCAGGGGCACAATGTATGCATTCATGGTTGGATCAGAATTGCCATTATAATCATTGGCCAGTATGGAGAATTAAGTAAAACCACAAGTCTAAATCCATCCATGGCCAATTTAGGAAAGGGACGATTTTAGCTAGCTAGCTGACACAGTCAGATGCAACAATTCACGTTTTTTCTGTCAATGACATTTTGCTTTTGATGTGATGTGATTGGTCTGAAGCCAAATCCAAACTGTCTTCCCTTGACTCTTTGTTTTTGGTGCGCCAGGACCATTCACAGTTGAACTCACTCAGTTTAGCTCAATGCTGATTGGCTATTATTATTATTTTTTAATTATCAAGGGAGGCCAAGTGATCGCTGGCTTCCCTTGCTATTGAATTCAATGCTACGGGCGGCAACACTGCCATACACTTTTGGGCCAGACAGCATCAGATACATGGGCTACACATACTGAGACAGAGGGGCACTGTTTGGCTCGCTCTGATGTTTTCTCCGGTGAAATATATTCAGCCTCATGCAAATTTAAGGAAAATTATGAAACACAGAGAGACGAAAGATAAATAATTGTATTCTTAAAGAAAAAATGCACAACATGACCAAAAGCATGTGGACACCTGCTTGTCGAACATCTCATTGCAAAATAATGGGCATCTGCTATAACAGCCTCCTCTCTTCTGTGAAGGCTTTCCACTAGAAATTGGAACATTGCTACGGGAACTTGCTTCCATTCAGTGAGGTCGGGCACGGATGTTGGAGCGATTAGGCCTGGCTCGCAGTCGGCGTTCCAATTCATCCCAAAGGTATTTGATGGGTTTGAGGTCAGGGTTCTGTGCAGGCCAGTCAAGTTCTTCCACACCGATCTTGATAAACCATTTCTGTATGGACCTTGCTTTGTGCACGGGGGCATTGTCATGTTGAAAGAGGAAAGGGCCTTCCCCAGACTGTTGCCACAAACCATGAAAAACAGCACCAGACCATTATTACTCCTCCACCAAACTTTACAGTTGGCACTATGCATTTGGGCAGGTGGTGTTCTCCTGGCATCCGCCAAACCCAGATTCGTCCATCGGAACACTCGGCGGTCCCGTTATGTGAGCCGTTGTTGCTCGTAGACGTTTCCACTTCACAAAAACAGCACTTACAGTTGACCGGGGCAGCTCTAGCAGGGCAGATATTTGACGAACTGACTTGTTGGAAAGGTGGCATCCTATGACGGTGCCACATTGAAAGTCACAGAGCTCTTCAGTAAGGCCATTCTACTGCCAATGTTTGTCTATGGAGATTGTGTGGCTGTGTGCTCGATTTTATACAGCTGTCAGTGTATGCCATCACGATAGCACTGAGACTCATGACAGACGAACATGAACAGAAATGCAGTCAGGGATCTGCAGGTGGCAGTAGACGCTTGTTAGTATGGAGAGTGTCACATATTTAGCCCTGCAGTGGCTCTGGGGTGAAGTTTCCACTAGGTACAGATCTAGGATCTGCTTCCCCTTCCCCAATCTTAACCTTAACCATCCATGGGGAACATGCAAAACTGACCCAATCTCAGCATCTAAAGGCAACTTCTCCCTACACCCACACAAAGCAGACACTGTAGACAGCTCTTGATGTACAGAATTCCTTTCTGACACACTGACTGTACTTTTCTACTGCAAGTTTAAAATAATGTTTCTCACTTTGAACAAACTTTATACTCTCATATGATGAGTAAATTTTTCTTCCCTATACAGTAACTTTGGTCACACTTGAGCAACCTTGAGC
The DNA here is from genome assembly GCF_020615455.1 of Coregonus clupeaformis. Classification (NCBI taxonomy): domain Eukaryota; kingdom Metazoa; phylum Chordata; class Actinopteri; order Salmoniformes; family Salmonidae; genus Coregonus; species Coregonus clupeaformis. The sequence goes on from NC_059209.1 coordinate 3,282,201, forward strand.
AACCGTGAGCTCTTACAGTGCCTTCGGAAAGTATTCAGACCCCTTGACCTTTTCCACATTTTGTTAGGTTACAGCCTTATTCTAAAATTGATTAAAATGTTTTTTTCCCTTATCAATCTAAACACAATCTACACACAATATCCCATAATAACATAGCAAAAACAGGATTTTCAAAATGTTAGCTAATTTAAAAAACAAAACTGAAATATCACATTGGCAGCAATTACAGCCTCGAGTCTTCTTGGGTATGATGCTACAAGCTTGGCACACCTGCATTTGGGGAGTTTCTCGCATTCTTCTCTGCAGACCATCTCAAGCTCTGTCAGGTTGGATGGGGAGCGTTGCTGCACAGCTATTTTCAGGTCTCCAGAGATGTTAGATCGGGTTCAAGTCTGGCTCTGGTTGGGCCACTCAAGGACATTCAGAGACTTGTCCCGAAGCCACTCCTGCATTGTCTTGGCTGTGTGCTTAGGGTCGTTGTCCTGTTGGAAGGTGCACCTTCACCCCAGTCTGAGGTCCTGAGCGCTCTGGAGCAGGTTTTCATCAAGGATCTCTCTGTACTTTGCTCCGTTCATCTTTGCTTCGATACTGACTAGTCTCCCAGTCTCTGCCGCTGAAAAACATATTCACAGCATGATGCTGCCACAATGATTCACCGTAGGGATGGTGCCAGGATTCCTCCAGATGTGACGCTTGGCATTCAGGCCAAAGAGTTCAATCTTGGTTTTATCAGACCAGAGAATCTTGTTTCTCATGGTCTGAGAGTCTTTAGGTGCCTTTTGGCAAACTCCAAGCGGGCTGTCATGTTCCTTTTACTGAGGAGTGGCTTCCGTCTGGCCACTCTACCGTAAAGGCCTGATTGGTGGAGTGCTGCAGAGATGGTTGTCCTTCTGGAAGTTTCTCCCATCTCCACAGAGGAACTCTAGAGCTCTGTCAGAGTGGCCAATTCATAATGCATTATAAACAACCATATCATAGAAAGTGTTTCCATTATGTTTTTGTAAGACTACAGTGCCCATTTATTTTTACCTACCCATTCATTCATACCATTCACATCAAGTGTCTGCTTTATAGAAGGTGTAAAGCCTTTTCAATGAGAGGGTTACTAGAGGACTTACCGATCTGGATCTGAGAGGACAGCTGCCCACCTTAGAGCTATAGTGGATCCCCTACCTGCCACTGCAGATCTTTTCTCACAAGTCCATTATCTAAATTGCGTAATCTACCAGAAGGACCTCAGCAGACTATTTGGTAGGAAAATCGCTAGGTTCTCTATTTCCCCAATTAAATAACAACATAATAGGAGCATCAGAAACCTACACCTGATGAATGTAAAATGTAAGCATTTCACTGTTAGTCTACACCTGTTGTTTACAAAGTACTTGACAAGTTTTTTTTTATTTGAATATAGGAGTATTAGGCCTATACTTCATACAAACAGTTAATCTTAAAAGGCAAAATAATATAATTTGTCCCATTTTAAATAACTTTATTCGACATCATTTTCATTTGATAAAATGTTTGGATATATTAATCAATCACAATTGGCTTTATTTAGTTACAAATTTCAAATATGGACAGTACATAATGATCATTGCTAGACAGCCATTTTCACTTCTTGCCATATAGTCTCAAGCCGATTTAAGTCAAAACTGTAACTCGTCCACTCAGGAACATTCAATGTAATCTTGGTAAACAATTCCAGTGTATAACATGATGTAGCCACCACCATGCTTGAAAATATGAAGAGTGGTACTCAGGGATGTGTTGGATTTGCTCCAAACATAACGCTTTGTATTCAGGACATAAAGTACATTTCTTTGCCACATTTTCTGCAGTTTGACTTTAGTGCCTTATTACAAACAGGATGCATGTTTTGGAATATTTGTATTCTGTACAGGCTTCCTTTTTTTCCACATTGTTATTTAGGTTAGTATTGTGGAGTAACTACAATGTTGTTGATCCATCCTCAGTTTTCTCCTATCACAGCCATTAAACTATGTAAATGTTTTAAAGTCACCATTGGCCTCATGGTGAAATCCCTGAGCAGTTTCCTTTCTCTCCGGCAACTGAGTTAGGAAGGATGGCTGTATCTTTGTAGTGAGTGTAATTAATAACTTCATCATGCTCAAAGGGATATTCAATGTCTGCTTTTTTTTTTACCCATCTACCAATAGGTGCCCTTCTTTGAGAAGCATTGGACAAACTCCCTGGTCTTTGTTGTTGAATCTGTGTTTGAAATTCCCTGCTCGACTGAGGGACCTTACAGATAATTGTATGTTTGGGGTACAGAGATGAGGCAGTCATTCCAAAATCTATTAAAACACTATTATTGCACATAGTGAGTCCATGCAACTTATTATGTGACTTGTTTAGCAATTTTTTTCTCCTGAACGTATTTTAGGCTTGCCATAACAAAGGGGTTGAATACTTATTGACTCAAGACATTTCAGCTTTTCATTTTGTATTAATTTGTAGAAATTTTGAAAACCATAATTCCACTTCGACATTATGGGGTTTTGTGTGTTGGCCAGCGACACAAAATCTAAATCTAATCCATTTTAAATTCAGGCTGTAACACAACAAAATGTGGAAAAGGTCAAGGTGTGTGAATACTTTCTGAAGGCACTGTATATAATGGTGTGTATAGACAGTATGGACAGTATCTGAATAGAAAAGGTGTGTACAGCAGTAGTTATATAGGATGAGCCTTGACCGTCAGGAAGTCCAGGACCCACTTGCACAGGAAGGGGTTCAGACCCAGGGCCCTGAGCTTAGTGATGAGCTTGGAGGGCACTATGGTGTTGAAGGCTGAGCTGTAGTCGATGAACTCGCCCTCCATTGCACCTTGTATCAAATGGTGGAATGGACAGCTACATTGGTATGTGTTCATATACAAAGCCCTTCTGGGTTCTTTACCTCTGTAGCCTGCTCTCCTTCACCACTAGCAGTTACCAGACGCCGTCTACTAGGTGGTTGCTACTTAAAGCACCTAGGGCCGTTACCGAGTTAGGCAAAGACTACCTTCTCCTATTGTGCACCAGAAGCATGGAAATGTCTACAAAGTATTACTCACCTAGATGTATTAGTGCCCCTCAGTGAGTTTAAAACTCTGGTGCAAATTACTGTTCTGGAAGCATGTAAATCTTTCCTGTAGGCTGGATTGTGTTGTTGTACTGATTGTATTGTATGTTTTAAATTGAGTAATGTATTGCCTATTGCTGCCTTGGCCAGGTCTCCCTTGCAGAATATACTCTGTCTCAATGGGCTTCTCCTGGTTAAATAAAGGACAATATGTTTAGAACAATTTTATATAAACAAAACATTTATAACAAAAAAAAAGATTAATTCACACTAACGTGTAGGGTAAATTGACACAGTAGATTTCCCGTGGTAAACGAGGAAATACTTTATTGCACATGTACTGAATGATTGTCATTGGTCTGCTCAAAGTGCAAGTTTTATTTGTTACTGATGATAATACACACCAGAGGGTGCAAATGTCTTCAAAGATTTGGCTGCAACCAGGGCTAAAAGTGAAAGAGAAGCTGAACCTGAAACACAACTTCTCTGGTGGAAAACAGCCTATGTGGCATCGGTATTAGTGATAAACGTAAATTCTAGTCCCAAAATTGACTCAAAAGGTCAGTATTTTCTCAAACGAAAATGTCAGAGATTTAAGGAATCGCCGATTTCCTTGGATATTTGAGGGTTGGATTGGGATTTCAATCATGTCCACAATCATGCCCACATGCCCACTAACACGGTACAGCTGGCAGCACCCATCTAAATGATCAGAGCATACAATAAACGGGGAATGGAGAAAACGGCTGCACGCTATCCAATCGTAGCAACAGAAACAACCTAAGCCCGCCCATTTCTTTACAGACGGAACTACCCTATTGAGTCATTAGCACGCAGTGCCCCTAGACTTGTTTGATGACATTAGACAGACAACGAGAAATAAGTTACATTGTCGCCAATGTTATGTTGAAATAATGAGACTTCCCACCAGTGGTGGGTAAAATCACTGCGGAAGCCAAGCCATGAAAAAATTGCCATATTACATCCAATGTGTTGTGATAATTGCATCGTTTTCTCTATAACCTGTTAGTTCATATGCCTTTCCACCATGATAAATAGGCCTAAGGACAAGACGATAAGAAGACACAGTGGCAAAATCAATTCAACCACACCTGTGTTTCATCACAAAACTGGAGAGCAACATTTGTCCTGTGAAGTCCACAAAACATACTGCATGTAACAAACAGTTACATGACCTACAGCATGGTCAAGCAAGTTAATGTTTCCGACATGTTCTGACTATTAAACAACTATTGATTTAAAACCACAGAGTTACCACAAGTCGCAAAGAAAACAGGAGCTGGCTCCACTATTCCAGCTAGCACCATTTCAACAAACATTTCAACCTCATCAAATCATCTATGCTTAGGCTAATACAGTGACAGCTAAAAGATACCAACAACTATTTAGTCCAATATACATACGCTAAATATGATGTGGCTGTCCGGTAGTGATTTCTGTCTGTTACCCACTGTGACTATTAAAATCTACCCAAACCAGAAGCCGTGGATAGATGGCAGCATTCGTGCAAAACTGAAAGAGCGAACCTTCGCATTTAAACATGGCAAGGAGACTGGGAATATGGCAATATACGAACAGTGTAGTTATTCCCTCCGTAAAGCAATCAAACAGGCAAAAGGACAGTACAGAGACAAAGTGGAGTCGCAATTCAACGGCTCAGACACGAGACGTATGTGGCAGGGTCTACAGACATTCACGGACTACAAAAGGAAAACCAGACACGTTGCGGACACCGACGTCTTGCTTCCGGACAAGCTAAACACCTTCTTCGCCCACTTTGAGGATAACACAGTGCCACCGACACGGCCCACTACCAAGGCTCTTCTCCTCCTTGGCTGACGTGAGTAAGACGTTTAAGCATGTTAACCCTCGCAAGGCTGCCGGCCCAGACAGCATGTGCAGACCAGCTGGCTGGAGTGTTTACGGACATATGCAATCTCTCCCTTTCCCAGTCTGCTGTCCCCACTTGCTTCAAGATGTCAACTATTGTTCCTGTACCCAAGAAAGCAAAGGTAACTGAACTAAATGACTATCGCCCCGTAGCACTCACTTCTGTCATCATGAAGTGCTTTGAGAGGCTGGTTAAGGACCATATCACCTCTACCTTACCTGACACCCTAAACCCACTTCAATTTGCTTACCGCCCCAATAGATCCTCAGACGATGCAATCGCCATCACACTGCACACTACCCTATCCCATCTGGACAAGAAGAATACCTATGTAAGAATGCTGTTCATTGACTATAGCTCAGCATTCAACACCATAGTACCCTCCAAGCTCATCATTAAGCTCGGGGCCCTGGGTCTGAACCCCGCCCTGTGCAACTGGGACCTGGACTTCCTGACAGGCTGCACCCAGGTGGTGAAGGTAGGAAACAACACCTCCACTTCGCTGATCCACAACACAGGGGCAGGGCACCACAAGGGTGCATACTCAGCCCCCTCCTGTACTCCCTGTTCACCCATGACTACGTGGCCACGCACGCCTCCAACTCAATCATCAAGTTTGCAGACGACACAACAGTAGTAGGCTTGATTACCAACAGTGACAAGACAGCCTACATAGAGGAGGTGAGGGCCCTGGGAGAGTGGTGCCAGGAAAGTAACCTCTCACTCAACGTCAACAAAACAAAGGAGCTGATTGTGGACTTCAGGAAACAGCAGAGGGAGCACGCCCCTATCCACATCGACGGGACCGCAGTGGAGAAGGTGGAAAGCTTCAAGTTCCTCGGCGTACACATCACTGACGATCTGAAATGCTCCACCCACACAGACAGTGTGGTGAAGAAGGCGCAAGAGCGCCTCTTCAACCTCAGGAGGCTGAAGAAATTTGGCTTGGCACCTAAAACAAACTTTTACAGATGCACAATTGAGAGCATCCTGTCGGGCTGTATCACCGTCTGGTACGGCAACTGCACCAACCGCAACCGCAGGGCTCTCCAGAGGGTGGTGCGGTCTGCCCTACACATCACCGGGGGCAAACTACCTGCCCTACAGGACACCTACAGCACCCGATGTCACAGGAAGGCCAAAAAGATCATCAAGGACAACAACCACCCGAGCCACTGCCTGTTCCCCCGCTAACATCCAGATGGCGAGGTCAGTACAGGTGCATCAGTGCTGGGACCGAGAGTGTAAAACAGCTTCTATCTCAAGGCCATCAGACTGTTAAATAGCCTTCACTAGGTGGCTTCCACCCCGGTTACGCAACCCTGCACCTTAGAGGCTGCTGCCATAGACTTGATATCACTAGTCACATTAATAATGTTTACACATTTTTGATTTAATCATCTTATATGTATATACTGTATTCTATTTAACTGTATTTTAGTCTATGCCACGCCGACATTGCTCGTCCTAATATTCATATATTTCTTAATTCCATTATTTTACTTTTAGATATGTGTGTATTGTGTGTATTGTTGTGAATTGTTAGATATTACTGCACTGTTGGAGCTAGAAACACAAGCATTTCGCTACACCCGCAATAACATCTGCTAAATATGTGTATGTGACCCTTAACATTTGATTTGATTTGATTTGTGTGCGTGCTTGCAAGTAGAAAAAAATATGTTGACTCACCCTACTTGTAGAGAAACGCCAATGCCAACCATTTCATGTTGCCGAAACGGTCTATGACTTAGTCATACAGTACACGCTTTTTAGTTTTTGTTGTCCTAGGCTACCTGGCTAAAATGCTTGCTCGCTAGCCTAACTTCCTTTCACGACATGGGCAACGATGAGGCAGATAGTTAACATTAGCCTACTACATCTAGCTACATATTGAACTTCCATCCTCTCAGGCAAGGTGCATAGTGTATGAATTGATGGTTGGATCAGAATCTCCGTAATAATCATTACGTACGGAGAATTAAGTAAAACCGCAAGTACAAATCCCTATCTCCATCCATGGCTCATTTAGGAAATGTCCAATTATAGCTAGCTAGCTACCTAGCCACCGGAGGACAACAACTCAACGAGATGCAACAATTGATGTTTTTTCTGTAAATTATGTTTGGTTTTTGATGCGATGTGATTGGTGTGAAGCCAAATCAAAACTGGCTTCCCTTGACACTTTTTTTTTGGTGCGCCAGGACCATTCACAGTTGAGCTCACTCACTTTAGCTCAACACTGATTGGCTATTATTTATTAAAATTTTTATCAATGCTCTCTGGCTTTCCTTGCATTCAATGCTACAGGCAGCAACAATATCATACTCTTTTTGACCAGACAGCATCAGATCATTCGGATGCTTTCTCCGGTGAGATGCATTCAGCCGCTTGCAAATTGAAGTAAAATTATGAAACACAGAGAGACAAAAGCTAAATTATTTACAGGTGGGTTTTTTGGGTAAATTTTTTGGGGGGATCCTGGCTTCCCTTAGCATATATGAATACACGCCACTGCTTCCACTGGGCAAAAACTGGTTGAATCAACATAGTTTCCACGTCATTTCAACAAAAAATTATATGTGATAATGTGGAAAACTGATTGGATTTGCAAAAAGTAATTAATTAAGGGAATGACATGGTGAAATCTTTTGTTAATTTCATGTTGAATTCACGTTAGTTGACAACTCAACTAAATGTAACTTGCATGTTTGTAATCCTGTTGTGGTCTCCACTTGACAGCAGCGCGTGTGTATTCCAAAAACATTGTATAGCAGAAGTGCAGCTTTTAGTCCATTTGTGTAATAATCCGCAGTGGGTATAAAAGTCCTTTCAGCTCACATAAAACTCACAATGATGACAAAAACTGTAAAAACACAGACGCAGTTTGCAAGATCAACGCAGGTCGCGGGCTGAGCAGCGCCCTGGGTTCAGAATAGGGATCAATTAAATAAATCCATCTTAATACATACATATTCGTCTACTTTTCAGCACCAATTGGTATATTTAAAAATACTCTGATATTGTAGATTACTTAGGGTTAGGAAAGTATTTATGAATCATACAGTCCCCTGTAGCTCAGTTGGTAGAGCATGGCGCTTGCAACGCCAGGGTTGAGGGTTCATTTCCCACCGGGGGCCAGTATGAAAAAAATTATTTAAAAAATGTATGCACTCACTAACTGTAAGAGGGTCTGCTAAATTACTAAAATGTAATACATAAACAGGGTTGGAGAGCCTTTATGCAAGAAATGTGTTGGTGAATCAAAAATACAGTGGTTTGATCATGAGTCGGCATATTCAAGTGTTCAATCCATGAAATCTCTGAAGCTGAAGCTGGAGACTCTTATCTCCCTCACTAACTTTAAGCATCAGTTGTCAGAGCACCTTACCGATCACTGCACCTGTACACAGCCCATCTGAAATTAGCCCACCCAACTACCTCATCCCTATATTGTTATTTATTTTGCTCTTTTGCACCCCAGTATCTCTATTTGCACATAATCTCTTGCACATCTAGCATTCCAGTGTTAATACTATTGTAATTATTTTGCACTATAGCCTATTTATTGCCTTACCTCCATAACTTGCTACATTTGCACACACTGTATATATATTTTCTGTTGTATTTTATGTTTTTTTACCCCATATGTAACTCTGTGTTGTTTTTATCGCACTGCTTTGCTTTATCTTGGCCAGGTCGCAGTTGTAAATGAGAACTTGTTCTCAACTGGCTTACCTGGTTAAATAAAGGTGAAATAAAAATAAAAATAAAAATATTGGAAGGTGAGAAAAGTGTAGGCCTACGATAGGGGGTGAACATAGTCCTCTAAATCTACCTCACTAATCACGGAACTGTGATGGTCCAGTCATTGTGAACCGTGAGCCAGACTCCAGGTTTAAACTGGTATGTATGGTCTGTGTTCCATAATGATTCAAGTAGGCTGAATGTCCCAAATTATTGCACAACTTGTAATACTATGATCCACTATTGCTAGCGACCCTCAGGAACAACCACAAGGACGGGCCAAAGGAAAGAAAGGTAAGCGATGTAATGGAATGATGCAAAATATAGGCTGCAAATTGAAGGAAATGAACAGTTACTGCACTAAAGTGACAGGTTTTATGTATGTGGGTATTAGTGGCGCTGGCTAATATTTAATATGATAGAAAAAGTTTAAGAAATAACTAAAAAGTCTGGGCATATAATTAAAACATTCTAGAAATCATAAATCAACTTGGTAGGTTTGGTGCTAGTGTCAGTGCTCATGGGTTCCCATAGGCTACAGCCTCGGCTTGGATCTCCAAATTTCAGCCCCGCAAATGATGAAGGCTTGGGCCTACAATTACAATTCTAAGTAACGACACAGCTAGTTATACTTCAGTGTGGAAAAGAGGCCGAAATACCTGTCATGTTAATATGCTTTTCAGTTTGCTGAAAGTACATGGTTTCACATTTGTCTCCAGCGACCATAAGGTAAAATAGATCTACAAAGATATTCATTTATATTCACAATCCCCTTATCCAAACGGCTAACACATTTACCTAGCTCAATATCAATAGCTCTTATCAATTTGTAAATTACAGTGCATGGAGATTGGTGTTTTTTCTATCAGAAAAAAAGAAAGTAGATGGCCAAAGATTGTCTATTATATTGACAAGATAGTCGAGTGACCACTCTAACAATGGAAATAGATGTCCTCAAAGATGGAATCGACAGGTTGCTCGACCTTCTTCATTGTCAAGGTCAGAATACGGCATATCTGTAGACACACTTATGCCACACCTCCATTTCTGTGTTCTCCACCCCAAACCAAACAAATTAACTTTTAACAAGACACACCTGTTAATTGAAATGCATTCCAGGTGACTACCTCATGAAGCTGGTTGAGAGAATGCCAAGAGTGTGCAAAGCTGTCATCAAGGCAAAGGGTGGCTACTTTGAAGAATCTAAAATCAAAAATATATTTTGATTTGTTGAAAACTTTTGTGGTTACTACATACATTTACATTTACGTCATTTAGCAGACGCTCTTTTCCAGAGCGACTTACAAATAGGTGCATTCACCTTATAGCCAGTGGGATAACCACTTAACAATTATTATTATTATATATTTTTTTCATTTTTTAAGTTTTTTATATTATATATATATATTTTTTTTTTACATGATTCCATATGTGTTATTTCATAGTTTTGATGTCTTCACTATTATTCTACAATGTAGAAAATAGTAAAAATAAAGAAAACCCCTTGAATAAGTAGGTGTGTCCAAACTTTTGACTGGTACTGTATATATTTTTATTAACCATGTTAAATTATCATTGTAATTGCACACACATTGATGTCAAAAGACCTCTATACCAAAGCTCTGTTGCTGATGACTGGGATGAATGCAGGAGAAGATTTCAGGAGCAGGACAAGAAACCCTCTTTTTAACTGATGACTGACATAAGGGCATGTACGTGATAGGCCTATCAAAGTGTCTTTGTGTCAAAGTGACACAGGATGGTCATAATGCTTATTGACAGTGTCATAAAGTGTATTTTCTACATGTTATTTAAAATATGATTTTTAAAAAACACGACGGTAAAGAATGAATCACAACAACAACAAAGGATTTAAGAAACAAACGTTCAAACGAATGGAAACTTCTTGGCAGGGAAACAACTAATTTGAATAAATGTGGGTTTTGACACTTTTATATAGGTGTCATAACCAGCCATAAAGTAACGCAATATATGTCACAACAGGTGTAAATATAGGGGTCATGACAGTGTTATAACCATATTATGACAGGTTATGACAAGATATGTCAGCTGTTATGACATATAATAATATGTATGTAATATATAAAATAATACATGTTATTACCATGTCAAGTAAAGTGTTACCTAATAATGTAAAGTATCTACTAAGTATTGATTGTATGCATGTTTACTAAACTATCAACAAATCAGGGTTGGTGTCAATTCTGAATTGGGTTGTGAATTGCTCTGTAATTCCAATTTAATTACTGAATTTGAATTACATTTAAATTGGTCACACTCTACAGGATGCCGAATTTGAATTTAATTCGAATTAAAGGAAGTAGAATGTTGTTAAAGGAATTCAATGAAATTCCAAAGGTGAATTTATTCTACAGAACCCTTTACAAATGTCATAATCTATTCCAATACCAGGGTTGGGGTCAATTTGGAATTTAATTCAACCTATGAATTGAAATTCGGTTTTTTGAATTAGACAAACCCCACAGGAAGCAGAATTTGAATAGAATTTGAATTAAAGGAAGTAGAATTTAATTCAAAGCAATTCAAATATATTAAACAGAAATTCAACGCAAATGTTTTAACCATGTATTATACATGTTATTGGTATACATGATATGATACGTATTTTATTGTTATCTGAAGGCTGCTGGTTTCAGATCCCCTGTGAAATAACCTACCGTTGTGCTCTTGAGCAAGGCACTCAATCTCAAACCTAGCTCCAGGGGTGGCACACTCTGAGCTGTTTCTCCTCTCTAATGTGTTTGTGTTGTATGGGGATCTCTTGCAATTTCTGATGTCAGTTTCAAGTTGTATTATTATGACAGTTTAATGTACTGTAGTATGAGTGACAGAGGTGTCATGTAAAGGGTTATTGGTATATTACATTTGATTATACACTAAATTATGTCAATCCAACATTGCATTAACATATCTATTTTACAATGATTATAATAAGCCTTTGCAATACATTTCAAACTTTTGATAACAGGCATTTCTTAAAAGGCCTCTATACCATATATTGCACAGCACCCTTAAAACATTGATGAGGCCTGGCTATGTATACGAGTTGGCAGTTACAAGGATTGTTAAAGGTTTTCAAATAGAAAGGGACGGTTGATGGTGTGCCCACAAAATCGTTGTGGCAAACCCACATATTCTGCATGAAATGGCTGCTTGTGGCCGGCCCTTGTTTATTCCTTTTGATTCAGCTCTGAGTCAGGAGTCTGCTGGGTTTCATGAATGGAGAACCATTTGGACAACAGATGAAAAACGAGTAAGTGAGGGAGCACTAACCACTAGGAGGCTGATTCACAGGGCAGACAAGTTCCTGTTTTGGCATGTGTTCTAAATGAGGCAGGAAGTTACACTACTAAACAGGAAGAGTTAAAGGGGAACCATGTCATAAGAAAAATAACTGTAGCAACTTATTTTTAATGCAAAAATAATTTCTTAAAGAAGTTGTAGTGTTCATGATCCTGAAGAACTCAAAAAGTTCAAAATGTTAAAGGATGGATGTTAAAGGACGGATGCATGTTAGGTAAATAATGATGTTTCATTCATGAAAATGAGCACAACACTGAGTCATACACATTATATTCAAGGAGATGGTCTTCTAGGGAGACTTAGGGCTAGATTCAATCGGGACCCCGGAAGATCCGCGTTATAGCGCGATTGAAATTTAAAGGTAATTTCCGATTGAGCTGACATATGCAGCTTTTACAGTGAATACAGTCTCTACAAATGTGGGGACATCGCCTTTGTGATCCGGATTAAATCTAGGCCTTGATCTGGAAAGCCATAACACTATGGATAACATGTTAGCCTACAACAAGTGTATGTTCCTTTTGTCTATAAACACACTCAAAAGTGTTGAGAATGTGCCTACCCATCAATCTGTTTCAAATATTGCAATGAAAATAATTGAAGTCAGGCCTTTAGCAAAATATATATTTTCTGTTTCTCAAGACAGGAAGCCAATTACACTGAACAAAAATTATAAATAAATTATATGCAACATGCAACAAAGATTTTACTAAGTTACAGTTCATTTAAAGAAATCAGTCAATTGAAATAAATAAATTAGGCCCTAATCTATGTATATCACATAACTGGGAATACAGATATGCATCTGTTGGTCACAGATACCTTTAAAAAAAAGGTAGGGGCGTGGATCAGAAAACCAGTCAGTATCTGGTATGATCACCATTTGCCTCATGCAGCGTGACACATCTTCTTTGCATAGAGTTGATCAGGCTGTTGATTGTGGCCTGTGGAATGTTGTCCCACTCCTCTTCAATGGCTATGTGAAGTTGCTGGATATTGGCGGGAACTGGAACACACTCTCGTACACGTCAATCCAGAGCATCCCAAACATGCTCAATTGGTGACATGTCTGGTGAGTATGCAGGCTACGGAAGAACTGGGACATTTTCAGCACCATCACATGAGGTGATGGTGGCGGATGAATGGCACGACAATGGGCCTCAGGATCTCGTTGCGCTATCTCTGTGCATTCAAATTGCCATCGATAAAATGCAATTGTGTTCGTTGTCCGTAGCTTATGCCTGCCCATACCATAACCTCACCGCCACCATGGGGCACTCTGTTCACAACGTTGCATCAGCAAACCGCTCGCCCACACGACGCCATCTGCCCAGTATAGTTGAAACTGGGTTTCATCCGTGAAAAGCACTCTTCTCCAGCATGCCAGTGGCCATTGAAGCTGAGCATTTTCCCACTGAAGTTGGTTATGTTGCCAAACTACAGTCAGGTCAAGACCCTGGTGAGGACGATGAGCATGCAGAAAAGCTTCCCTGAGATGGTTTCTGACAGTTTGTGCAGAAATTATTTGGTTGTGCAAACCCACAGTTTCATCAGCTGTCCGGGTGGCTGGTCTCAGACAATCCCGCAGGAGATAGGAAGTGCAAGTGTTGATCATTGGGCACACTATCCTGTTAAGGAAGTGGAGCATGAAAAGTTGCACAAAAAAATGACATTTCAGCAAAACGTGCAGATTAACTGTGCAAGTGGATTACATAATAATAGAAAATTGAGCTCAGAGGAAAGATTATTAAAGGTTGTTTTTCTTCAATAATTTGATAAGATTGTCAATTGAGTTGTAGAAAACATTAGATCACAGTCTGCTGCACCAAAAGAACCAGCAACTGTATCTTAGTTTCATTATATTAGTATCCTCAAAGGGAACATTCACAAACTGCTCAAATCAAAAGAACAGGACTGGCATTAAATGTCCTTTCAAAAACTTTGTCAGGATTTCCAGCAATGGACATCGCGATGATTAAACATATACTGTTCAAGCAAGGCATGCCTTTACTACTGGTAATCTAGCGGTGGTTTGTGGCGGTGAATTAAACTGGAGGGCTGCCTTTACACAGGCAACCTAATTCTGATCATTTTCCCACTAATTGGTATTTTGACCTATCGGATCAGCTATTTTGCCAATAATTGGGCTGCCTATCTAAAGTCAGCCTTAAAGGGGGGCTGTTTTATCTGCTACTCATTAAGAAAAATGTGATTTGGGTCTTGGGGGTGTGGTTCGATAGCATAGACCAGCATAAATGTAAAGCTGGTCAGTGCTGGTCTAGCTGGTCAAGCTGGTCTGACCCAGCATGGTCTAGCTGGTTCTGCTGACCGACTAGCATGGTCTAGCTGGTTATGCTGGCAGACTAGCCTTTGTTGTGTTTTCACTGGTGACCAGCCTTTGTTGTGTTTTCACTGGTGACCAGCCTTTGTTGTGTTTTCACTAGTGACCAGCCTTCGTTGTGTTTTCACAGGTGACCAGCCTTCACTGTGTTTTGGACACTTGTGACCAGCATAAGCTAATGCAAAACTGGCATCAAGTCACATTATGGAGACTATTGGAATCCATAAAGAGTGGATTCCCACAATTTGCATTCAGAATGACTGCCAGAGTTAGAAAAATGAATGAATTAAACCATCTAAACTGGAACAACCATTTCAGTAACGGGTGCAATAAGTTCAACTAACAGATTGGATTAGTTTAGAAAAATGTTATTTACAGTAACTTCAGAATATATTCACACCCCTTGACTTTTTCCACATTCTGTTGTATTACAGCCTGAATTTAAAATGGATTAAATTGATATTTTGTGTCACTGTCCTACACACAATACTTCATAATGTCAAAGTAGATTTATTTTTGGTTTACATTTTTACAAATTAACCTTTTGGCGCGTAAGTTTCAAATATGAATAACAGCCCTTACAATGTACAGTGAGGGAAAAAAGTATTTGATCCCCTGCTGATTTTGTACGTTTGCCCACTGACAAAGACATGATCAGTCTATAATTTTAATGGTAGGTTTATTTGAACAGTGAGAGACAGAATAACAAACAAAAATCCAGAAAAACGCATGTCAAAAATGTTATAAATTGATTTGCATTTTAATGAGGGAAATAAGTATTTGACCCCTCTGCAAAACATTACTTAGTACTTGGTGGCAAAACCCTTGTTGGCAATCACAGAGGTCAGACGTTTCTTGTAGTTGGCCACCAGGTTTGCACACATCTCAGGAGGGATTTTGTTCCACTCCTCTTTGCAGATCTTCTCCAAGTCAATAAGGTTTCGAGGCTGACATTTGGCAACTCAAACCTCCAGCTTCTCCACAGATTTTCTATATGATTAATTTCTGGAGACTGGCTAGGCCACTCCAGGACCTTAATGTGCTTCTTCTTGAGCCACTCCTTTGTTGCCTTGGTCGTGTGTTTTGGGTCATTGTCATACAGGATTACCCATCCACGACCGATTTCAATGCCCTGGCTGAGGGAAGAAGGTTCTCACCCAATATTTGATGGTTTATGGCCCTGTCCATCGTCCCTTTGATGCGGTGAAGTTGTCCTGTCCCCTTAGCAGAAACCCCCCCAAAGCATAATGTTTCCACCTCCATGTTTGACGGTGGGGATGGTGTTCTTGGGATCATAGGCAGCATTCCTCCTCCTCCAAACACGTTGAGTTGAGTTGATGCCAAAGAGCTCGATTTTGGTCTCCTCTGACCACAACACTTTCACCCAGTTCTCCTCTGAAACATTCATTAGTTCTGGGCTGATTCCTCACCGCTCTCATGATCATTGCAACTCCACGAGGTGAGATCTTGCATGGAGCCCCAGGCCGAGGGAGATTGAAAGTAATTTTGTGTTTCTTCCATTTGCGAATAATCGCACAAACTGTTGTCATCTTCTCACCAAGCTGCTTGGCGATGGTCTTGTAGCCCATTGCATCCTTGTGTAGGTCTACAATCTTGTCCCTGACATCCTTGGAGAGCTCTTTGGTCTTGGCCATGGTGGAGAGTTTGGAATCTGATTGATTGATTGCTTCTGTGGACAGGTGTCTTTTATACAGGTAACAAGCTGAGATTAGGAGCACTCCCTTTAAGAGTGTGCTCCTAATCTCAGCTCGTTACCTGTATAAAAGACACCTGGGAGCAAGAAATCTTTCTGATTGAGAGGGGGTCAAATACTTATTTCCCTCATTAAAATGCAAATCAATTTATAACATTTTTGACATGCGTTTTTCTGGATTTTTTTGTTGTTATTCTGTCTCTCACTGTTCAAATAAACCTACCATAAAATTATAGACTGATCATTTCTTTGTCAGTGGGCAAACATACAAAATCAGCAGGGGATCAAATACTTTTTTCCCTCACTGTAAGTTATTTTTGCACACGGTACCAGAATTCTATGCTACTATTCTAGAATTTGATTGTTGCATTTAACCGCTATTCTCTGCACCCCTCACTGCATCAAGACCATATTGTCTGCTTCATATGAGGCTTTATAAAATGGTCATTTTTAACCACTCAATCTCTTATAGTTGTAGCAGCAAGTATCTATAGTATTATTGATAATTATATAATTATTATTATCATCTATATTACACTTATTATTATCTGAAAGAGGCTTTGGTATTATCCTGTCTGAGGGGCTGCACATGTGAGACAGGGAGGGAAACCTGAGGTGCTAAGTCCGGTGTGTTTGATACAATAGTGGTGAACAAACAAAGTGAGAGCGGGGTATGAGCATATATTACATATGCAGACAATGGCTAAGGGAAATCCTAAATATTTTTTGTTCATTTTTTAATGGTAAAACTAGGCTAACTAGGCTTTTAATGGTAAAACTGGACATGTAGCCTACGAAGTGGTTGGCCACACAAGCTAACAGAACGGGACCACCGAGTGCTGAAGCGTGTAGCGCATAAAAATCGTCTTTCCTCGGTTGAAACACTCACTACCGAGTTCCAAACTGCCTCTGGAAGCAACTTCAGCACAATAACTGTTCATTGGGAGCTTCATGAAATGGGTTTGTATGGCGGAGCAGCCGCACATAAGATTACCATACGCAATGCCAAGCGCCGACTGAAGTGGTGTAAAGCTCGCCGCCATTGGACTCTGGAGCAGTGGAAAGGCATTCTCTGGAGTGATTAGTCATGCTTCACCATCTGGCGGATGCCAGGAGAACGCTACCTGCCTGAATGCATAGTGCTACCTGTAAAGTTTGGTGGAGGACGGAATAATGGTCTGGGGCTGTTTTTCATGGTTTGGTCTAGGCCTCTTAGTTCCAGTGAAGGGAAATCTTAACGCTACAGCATACAATGACATTCTAGATGATTCTATGCTTCTAACTTTGAAGCAACAGCTTGGGGAAGGCCCTTTCCTGTTTCAGCATGACAATGCCCCCGTGCACAAAGCGAGGTCCATACAGAAATGGTTTGAAGAGATCGGTGTGGAAGAACTTGACTGGCCTGCACAGAGTCCTGACCTCAACCCTATCGAACACCTTTGAGATTAATTGGAATGCCAACTGTGAGCCAGGCTTAATCGCCCAACATCAGAGTCCGAACTCACTAATGCTCTTGTGGCTGAATGGAAGCAAGTCCCACGAACAATGTTCCAACATCTAGTGGAAAGCCTTCCCAGAAGAGTGGAGGCTGTTATAGCAGCAAAGGGGGGACCAAATCCATATTAATGCCCATAATTTTGGAATGAGATGTTCGACGAGCAGGTGTTCACATACTTTTGGCCATCTAGTGTATCTATGGAGATTGTTTAGTGCCAAAAATAATGGGTTAAATACATGATCATTCTTATATCTCTCCGATATACAGTGCATTCGGAAAGTATTCAGACCCCTTGACTTTTTACACATTTTGTTACGTTAGAGCCTTATTCCAAAATTGATCAAATATACAGTACCAGTCAGAAGTTTGGACACACCTACTCATTCAAGGGGTTTTCTTTATTTTTACTATTTTCTACATTGTAGAATAATAGTGAAGACATCACAATTATGAAATAACACATATGGAAGAATGTAGTAACCAAAAAAGTGTTAAACAAATCAAAATGTATTTTATATTTGAGAATCTTCAAAGTAGCCACCCTTTTCCTTGATGACAGCTTGGCACACTCTTGGCATTCTCTCAACCAGCTTCATGAGGTAGTCACCTGGAATGCATTTCAATTAACAGGTGTGCCTTCTTAAAAGTTAATTTGTGGAATTTCTTTCCTTCTTAATGCGTTTGATCCAATCAGTTGTGTTGTGACAAGGTAGGGTTGGTATACAGAAGATAGTCCTATTTGGTAAAAGACCAAGTCCATGCAATGACAAGAACAGCTCAAATAAGCAAAGAGAAATGACAGTCCATCATTACTTGAAATGAAGGTCAGTCAATACGGAAGATTTCAAGAACTTTGAACGTTTCTTCAAGAGCAGTCGTAAAAACCATCAAGCGCTATGACAAAACTGGCTCTCATGAGGACCGCCACAGGAAAGGAAAACCCAGAGTCACCTCTGCTGCAGAGGATAAGTTCATTAGAGTTACCAGCCTCAGAAATTGCAGCCCAAATAAATGCAAGTAACAGACACATCTCAACATCAACTGTTCAGAGGAGACTGCGTGAATCAGGCCTTCATGGTCGAATTGCTGCAAAGAAACCACTACTAAAGGACACCAATAAGAAGAAGAGACTTGCTTGGGCCAAGAAACACGAACAATGGACATTAGACCGGTGGAAATCTGTCCTTTGATCTGATGAGTCCAAATTGGAGAGTTTTGGTTCCAACCGCCGTGTCTTTGTGAGACGCAGAGTAGGTGAACGGATGATATCTGCATGTGTGGTTTCCACCATTACATTTACATTTTAGTCATTTAGCAGATGCTCTTATCCAGAGCGATTTACAGTTAGTGAGTGCAAACATTTTCCATACTAAATATGAATATTATTGGTAACATACTTATTTTTTAGGCAGATTATATCACCAGATTATTTCAATAATTAAGATCTCTGTAAGTAAAACTGTCTCCATCTTAACCAGTAGGAGCAGTAACACACAGGATGTGGTTCAAAGTCAGTTATGCACTTTGACAGTGAAGCTACATTTGTGTGTTTAGACTGTTTGTACTGTAAATATAGCCGTTTTCAAAGTCTGAGACAGTGGGCCTCCCTTCAGTGAACATTAAGACAACACTTTGAAAACCTCTGTTGTAATACACTGGCTAGTAATAGGCTAATGCTAGGCTGGAGAGTGGAGGTCTCTGGTGGGATGTAAACATGGTGGCTGGTAACAGTGAGAGTGCATGGGGCAGAGCTGGGGGTCAAAGGTAAGAAGGGGGTCGCAGAAGCCTCAGGGGTCAGCCACGCCCTCTGTGTGATTGCAGAGTGACTCATAGATTTCAGAGGTCAGTGAGTAGTTGGAGAGGGCCTGCTTGAACTCCTGCAGGGGGCAATAGACTCCATTACAGCCTGGAATCAACTGGTCCTGGCAATGTACCATGACGCATGGAGGAGGAGGTGTGATGGTGTGGGGGTGCTTTGCTGGTGACACTGTCAGTGATGTATTTAGAATTCAAGATACACTTAACCAGCATGGCTACCACAGCATTCTGCAGCGATACGCCATCCCATGTGGTTTGCTCTTAGTGGGACTATCATTTGTTTTTCAACAGGACAATGACCCATATCACACCTCCAGGCTGTGTAAGGGCTATTTGACCAAGAAAGAGAGTGATGGAGTGCTGCATCAGATTACCTGGCCTCCACAATCACCCGACCTCAACCCAATTGAGATGGTTTGGGATGAATTGGCGCGCAGAGTGAAGGAAAAGCAGCCAACTAGTGCTCAGCATATGTGGGAACTCCTTCAAGACTGTTGGAAAAGCATTCCAGGTGAAGCTGGTTGAGAGAATGCCAAGAGTGTGCAAAGCTGTCATCAAGGCAAAGGGTGGCTACTTTGAAGAATCTCAAATATAAAATACATTTTGATTTGTTTAACACTCTTTTGGTTACTACATGATTCCATATGTGTTATTTCATAGTTGTGATGTCTTCACTATTATTCTACAATGTAGAAAATAGTAAAAAATATTGAAAAGGTGTGTCCAAACTTTTGACTGTTACTGTATATATTTTTTCATTAATCTACACACAATACCCCATAATGTAAAAGCGATAACAGGTTTTTAGAAATTGTTGCAAATGTATTTAAAATAAAAAACTGAAATACCTTACCCTTTGCTATGAGACTCGAAAATGAGCTCAGGTGCATCCTGCTTCCATTCATCATCCTTGAGATGTTTTTACAACTTGATTGGAGTCCACCTGTGGCAAATTCAATGGATTGGACATGATTTGGAAAGGCACACGCCTGTCTGTATAAGGTCCCACAGTTGACAGTCCATGTCAGAGCAACTACCAAGCCATGAGGTCGAAGGAATTGTCCGTAGAGCTCTGAGATAGTATTGTGTCGAAGTACAGATCTGGGGAAGGCTACCAAAAAATATCTGCAGCATTGAAGGTCCCCAAGAACACAGTGGCCTCCATCATTCTTAAATGGAAGGAGTTAGGAACCACCAAGACTCTTCCTAGATCTGGCCGCCCAGCCAAACTAAGCAATTGGGGGAGAAGGGCCTTGGTCAGGGAGGTGACCAAGAACTCGATGGTCACTCTGACAGAGCTTCAGAGTTCCTCTGTGGAGATGGGAGAACCTTCCAGAAGGACAACCGTCTCTGCAGCACTCCACTATTCAGGCCTTTATGGTAGAGTGGCCAGTAAAAGGCACATGACAGCCCGCTTGGAGTTTGCCAAAAGGCACCTAAAGACTCTCAGACCATGAGAAACATGATTCTCTGGTTTGATGAAACCAAGATTGAACTCTTTGGCCTGAATGCCAAGTGTCACGTCTGGAGGAAACCTGGCACCATCCCTACGGTGAAGCATGGTGGTGGCAGCATCATGCTGTGGGGATATTTTTCAGCGGCAGGGACTGGGAGACTAGTCAGGATCGAGGGAAAGATGAACAGAGCAAAGTACAGAGAGATCCTTTGATGAAAACCTGCTCCAGAGCACTCAGGACCTCAGACTGGGGCGAAGGTTCACCTTCCAACGACCCTAAGCACACAGCCAAGACAACGCAGGAGTAGCTTCGGGACAAGTCTCTGAATGTCCTTGAGTGGCCCAGCCAGAGCCCGGGCTTGAACCCGATCGAACATCTCTGGAGAGACCTGAAAATAGCTGTGCAGCGACTCTCCCCATCCAACCTGACAGAGCTTGAGAGGATCTGCAGAAAATAATGGGAGAAACTCCACAAATACAGGTGTGCCAAGCTTGTAGACTCGAGGCTGTAAACGCCGCCAAAGGTGCTTCAACAAAGTACTGAGTTAACGGTAGGAATACTTATGTAATGTGATATTTACATTTTACATTTTTTATACATTTGCACAAATGTCTGTAACCCTGTTTTTGCTTTGCCATGATGGGGTATTGTGTGTAGATTGATGAGGTAAAAAAAACAATTTAATCCATTTTAGAATAAGGCTGTAACGTAACAAAATGTGGAAAAGTGAAGGGGTCTGAATACTTTCCAAATGCACTGCAGATGAATAGGTGACCGTGGCCAGCCTCACATCCAGTACAGTAGGTGATAGATAGAGAATATAGATGAATAGGGGTCCGTGACCTGCCTCACACACCACTACAGTAGGGAATAGAGAATATAGATGAATAGGCGGCCGTGACCGGCCTCAAGCTGCAGTACAATTAGTGATATATAGAGAAAATAGATGAATAGGGGGCCGTTACAGGCCTCACACACCACTACAGTAGGTGATAGAGAATATAGATGTATAGGCGGCCGTGACCGGCCTCAAGCTGCAGTACAATTAGTGATATATAGAGAAAATAGATGAATAGGGGGCCGTGACCGGCCTCACACTACAGTACAGTAGTTGATAGAGAATATAGATGAATAGGGGGCCTTGACCGGCCTCACACTCCAGTATGCTAGGTGATAGAGAATATAGATGAATAGGGGGCCTTGATCGGCCTCACACTCCAGTATGCTAGATGATAGAGAATATAGATGAATAGGGGGCCGTGACTGGCCTCACACTCCAGTCCAGTTGGTGATAGATAAGACAATATAGATGAATAGGGGGCCTTTACCGGTCTCACACTCCAGTACAGTAGGTAATAGAGAATATAGATTAATAGGGGGCCGTGACCGGCCTCACACTCCAGTACAGTAGGTTGTCATGACTCTCATGTGATGGTCCCACGTGAGAAGCCCAAGATCAGAATACAGAGAAGCAACAGTCTACAGATCTCTCTCTCTCTCTCCCATGGTCATTTTTATGAACACAGGAGGGATTGATGTGGGGGGGTTTATGACTCCTCGCGCCTTTCCTAAATGGTTTGAAACAAATGACTCCTTGTTGGATCTGAATGTCTCTGTGTTACAGGGACAGACTGCCACCAAAACATTTTTCTCCAAATGATTGGACATTGGCACATTATTTCTGACGTCTAAGTGGTTGGAATGGTTGGTGGGGATCTAAAGAATAATCATGTCATATTGTTTATTGTTTTGTGATGTTATTAAGAATGGTATTACTAAATAACTATCTCTGGAAGTGTATACATTTCAGTTATCAGGTTTGCATCTAAATGTTGTATAAAATATATGATTAAGTATGAGAATACGTTTGTGAAGATGGCAATGTGATTTTAGCCTTCTAAATTAGATAATTTCATATAAACTTTTGCCAGTCAGTAACCACGCCCAAGTAAGCACAGACATTGGGTCGGCGTGATGGAACGCCCTTTTTTACCCGAGCATAAAAAGTATTGAAAAACAAATCAACCGTTATACCGGCTTAAAATGGTTAGACCAGAAAGACCAGAAAACGTGAGACGTTAGTCCACACGTTTGAAATGGTGAGAAACTCTGAAACTCTCAATCTCTACACAAGAAGAAGAAACTCACTAGACCGTAGCATTACCAGTCTGCAGCTGGCATGTATAGTCGTCTAGAGAACATTCAGTAAAGACACGAGTTGGGAAGGACAATCCCTCTCTGACAACCGTTGATACATCTGAAGTATCTATTCTAACGAACACTCCATTCGAAGACAAGTCGAGTCTCACCGAAGTGGAACCAGGACACTCAAACCCTTTTTGAGAAAGTGGTTCAACAGAGAAAAGACAATCAAGGACAGCTACACATAAATATATACATTGCATTTCTTATCCGAATGAGCGGTGGTTAGGGTGCTAAGTATTATGATTACTGTGAGCGTAGTTTCCAAATGTAACAATGATAGTTTGAATCTCTGTCTCTCCCTTCCACTCTGACCCCTCCTTATTGTGAGTCCAGTCCACTAGGGACCTGTTTTCATTGTATTGTGTGTGTGTTTGTATTCTGCTATTATTTAGTTAGTTAGTAAATAAATAATTAAGCCAATTTGTGTATTGCTGATTCATCAATAAGGTTAGGGTTCTTGCAGGTTCAAGGATTATGCGACGTTCAGAATGAGACTGATAAGAGGTAATTATTTAATAAGTGACTGTTATCGATATATAACATATATCTTCTAAGAGTTTAATTCGTGAGATGGTAATTCGTTAAACAACTTATTCCGTGCTGCCCCAAATTCCTAATGGGTTAATTGTTACATTATTAATTTAATCAAGTTACAATAAACATAGTTAGTTGATTCGATAAATAACAGTCATCATATTAATGAAAGTCACGTCACGACAAGGTGATAGAGAATATAGATGAATAGGGGGCCGTGACCGGCCTCCCACTCCAGTACAGTAGGTGATAGATAAATTAATATAGATGAATAAGGGGCCGTGACCGGCCTCCCACTCCAGTACAGTAGGTGATAGATAAGAGAATATAGATGAATAAGGGGCCGTGACCTGCCTCACACTCCAGTACCCTGCAGAGATTTGTTTGAAAGCAGTATCCTAATCTATCGAATGTAGTGATCACAATATTTTTTATTTATTTTATTTTTTATTTCACCTTTATTTAACCAGGTAAGCCAGTTGAGAACAGGTTCTCATTTACAACTGCGACCTGGCCAAGATAAAGCAAAGCAGTGCAATAAAAACAACACAGAGTTACATATGGGGTAAAAAACAAAGTCAAAAATACAACAGAAAATATATATACAGTGTGTGCAAATGTAGCAAGTTATGGAGGTAAGGCAATAAATAGGCTATAGTGCAGAATAATTACAATAGTATTAACACTGGAATGCTAGATGTGCAAGAGATTATGTGCAAATAGAGATACTGGGGTGCAAAAGAGCAAAATAAATAACAATATAGGGATGAGGTAGTTGGGTGGGCTAATTTCAGATGGGCTGTGTACAGGTGCAGTGATCGGTAAGGTGCTCTGACAACTGATGCTTAAAGTTATTGAGGGAGATAAGAGTCTCCAGCTTCAGAGATTTTTGCAATTCGTTCCAGTCATTGGCAGCAGAGAACTGGAAGGAATGGCGGCCAAAGGAGGTGTTGGCTTTGGGAATGACCAGTGAGATATACCTGCTGGAGCGCAGACTACGGGTGGGTGCTGCTATGGTGACCAATGAGCTAAGATAAGGCGGGGATTTGCCTAGCAGTGATTTATAGATGGCCTGGAGCCAGTGGGTTTGACGACGAACATGTAGTGAGGACCAGCCAACAAGAGCGTACAGGTCACAGTGGTGGGTAGTGTATGGGGCTTTGGAGACAAAACGGATGGCACTGTGATAGACTACATCCAATTTGCTGAGTAGAGTGTTGGAGGCTATTTTGTAAATGACATCGCCGAAGTCAAGGATCGGTAGGATAGTCAGTTTTACGAGGGCATGTTTGGCAGCATGAGTGAAGGAGGCTTTGTTGCGAAATAGGAAGCCGATTCTAGATTTAACTTTGGATTGGAGATTCTTTATGTGAGTCTGGAAGTTGAGTTTACAGTCTAACCAGACACCTAGGTATTTGTAGTTGTCCACATACTCTAGGTCAGACCCGTCGAGAGTGGTGATTCTAGTCGGGTGGGCGGGTGCCAGCAGCGTTCGATTGAAAAGCATGCATTTAGTTTTACTAGTGTTTAAGAGCAGTTGGAGGCTACTGAAGGATTGTTGTATGGCATTGAAGCTCGTTTGGAGGTTTGTTAACACAGTGTCCAATGAAGGGCCAGATGTATACAAAATGGTGTCGTCTGCGTAGAGGTGGATCTGAGAGTCACCAGCAGCAAGAGCGACATCATTGATATACATGGAGAAAAGTGTCGGCCCAAGAATTGAACCCTGTGGCACCCCCATAGAGACAGCCATAGGTCCAGACAACAGGCCCTCCGATTTGACACACTGAACTCTATCTGTGAAGTATTTGGTGAACCAGGTGAGGCAGTCATTTGAGAAACCAAGGCTATTTAGTCTGCCAATAAGAATGCGGTGGTTGACAGAGTCGAAAGCCTTGGCCAGGTCGATGAAGACGGCTGCACAGTACTGTCTATTATCAATCGCGGTTATAATATCGTTTAGGACCTTGAGCGTGGCTGAAGTGCACCCGTGACCAGCTCGGAAACCGGATTGCATAGCGGAGAAGGTACGGTGGTATTCGAAATGGTCGGTGATCTGTTTGTTAACTTGGCTTTCAAATACTTTTGAAAGGCAGGGCAGGATGGATATAGGTCTGTAGCAGTTTGGATCTAGAGTGTCACCCCCTTTGAAGAGGGGGATGACCGCAGCAGCTTTCCAATCTCTGGGGATCTCAGACGTTATGAAAGAGAGGTTGAACAGACTAGTAATAGGGGTTGCGACAATTTTGGCGGCTAGTTTTAGAAAGAAAGGGTCCAGATTGTCTAGCCCAGCTGATTTGTGGGGGTCCAGATTTTGCAGCGCTTTCAAAACATCAGCTGTCTGAATTTGTGTGAAGGAGAAGCGGGGGGGCATGGGCAAGTTGCAGCAGAGGGTGCAGAGTTGGTGGCCGGGTTAGTGGTAGCCAGATGGAAAGCATGGCCAGCTGTAGCAAAATGCTTGTTGAAATTCTCGATTATTGTAGATTTATCGGTGGTGATAGTGTTTCCTAGCCTCAGTGCAGTGGGCAGCTGGGAGGAAGTGCTCTTATTCTCCATGGACTTTACAGTGTCCCAAAACTTTTTGGAGTTAGTGCTACAGGATGCAAATTTCTGTTTGAAAAAGTTAGCCTTTGCTTTCCTGACTGCTTGTGTATATTGGTTCCTAACTTCCCTGAAAAGCCATGTCTAGGAAAACCAAAGTTCCAAAGGCTGGGCCTAATGTTGTGTATGAGGTCATACAATAAGTTTAGTGGTGTTTCCTATGTTGTTGATGTAAATAATATTTGTTGGTCCGTGGTGTGTAATGAGGAGCAAACAGACACTTCACTTGACACATTTATGAAATTGCTTATTACAGTTACTAATAAGCATGCACCCATTAAGAAAATGACTGTAAAAACTGTTAAATCCCCATGGATTGATGAGGAATTGAAAAATGGTATGGTTGAGAGGGATGAGGCAAAAGGAATGGCAAATAAGTCTGGCTGCACAACCGATTGGCAAACGTATTGCAAATTGAGAAATCATGTGACTAAACTGAATAAAAAGAAGAAGAAACTACACTATGAAACAAAGATAAATGACATAAAGAATAATAGTAAAACGCTTTGGAGCACCATAAATGAAATTTTGGGAAAAAAGACAAACTCAGCTCCATCATTCATTGAATCAGATGGCTCATTCATCATAAAACCAACTGATATTGCCAACTACGTTAATTATTTTTTCATTAGCAAGATTGGCAAACTTAGGCATGACATGCCAGCAACAAACACTGACACTACACATCCAAGTATTTCTGACCAAATTATGAAAGACAAGCATTGTAATTTCGAATTCCGTAAAGTGAGTGTGGAAGAGGTGAAAAAATTACAAGTCACCGGAGTCTGACAACTTGGATGGAAAATTATTGAGGATAATAGCGGACGATATTGCCACTCCTATTTGCCATATTTTCAATTTAAGCCTACTAGAATGTGTGTGCCCATAGGCTTGGAGGGAAGCAAAAGTCATTCCGCTACCTAAGAATAGTAAAGCCCCCTTTACTGGCTAAATAGCCGACCAATCAGCCTGTTACCAACCATGAGCGTAGTTTCAACCATGGTGTTTGACCAGATACAATGCTAGTTTACAGTAAACAAATTGACAACAAACTTTCAGCATGCTTACAAGGAAGGACATTCAACAATCACAGCACTTACACAAATGACTGATGATTGGCTTAGAGAAATTAATACTAAAAAGATTGTGGGGGCTGTTTTGTTAGACTTCAGTGCGGCTTTTGACATTATTGATCATAGTCTGCTGCTGGAAAAAACGTATGTGTTATGGCTTTAAACCCCCTGCTATATTGTGGATATGTAACGATCCCGGCAGTCTGAGTCGGGTCCTGTCTGGTGACTAGTGTTTCCTGTTCGTAGTCTCCAGTTTCCCGAGGGTTCGGGAACGCTCCGGGGAGCTCTCTTGTTTTCCGCACCTGCATCCCGTCAGCAATCTGCACACCTGGCCCTCATCATCACCCTTTTTAGGCTCTGGCCAAACATCCAGTTCCTGCCGGATCGTTAGCCATGAACAGTAGGTGTTCTGTGTATCAGTTTAGAGCTTTCTAGCGTGAGTTTTGTTATTTTGTACTTTGTTGAGTTTTTGTGTTCTTACCTCCGTTTTTGTTCCACCTGCAGTCACACGTCCGGAACCTTCACCCCACCTCTGCCTGATGGTCGGCGGCTGCCGAGCCATCACTGGACCCAGTACTGCACCCCCAACTACTCAACCACGCCGCCCGCTCTGTCCCTGGATTATTCTGCACCTTTTGTCGTATCAAATAAACCCTCACCTTCGTTCAACTCTCCTTGTCCTGGTCTGCTTTTGGGTTCTGGCTGAGGGAACTGTGACAGAACGATCCGGCCAAATATGAACCCAGCGGACCTGGACTCTGTTCGCCATGCCATTACCCAGCAGGAGAAGATGTTGGGCCATCATAGCATGGTACTACAGGAGATCGCGTTGTCAGTTCGGAACCTTTCTACCGGCCTGACGGAGGTCCAGAACCAACGCCAGTGTCCGGTGGAGGACTCACTACCGGTTTCACCCATCTCGCCTGCCGCTTCTGAAGTTGTGTCCCTCCGTGAGCCCAAGGTTCCGACGCCGGAGAAATATGAGGGGAGCTGGGAAGATGCCGTTCCTTCCTTATGCAGTGTGGATTAGTGTTCGATCTACAGCCCTACTCTTATGCCACTGACAAGGCTAGGATAGCCTTTTTGATTGAGTTGCTGCGTGGTCGAGCGCTGGAGTGGGCTTCAGCCGTTTGGGAACGACAGGATCCCTGCATGGCTTCATACCAGGGGTTCACGGCCGAGATGAGGAAGCTCTTCGACCATTCCGTCCGAGGGAGGGACGCAGCTAGGCGTCTGTTTTCTCTTCACCAAGGAACTCGCAGCGTGGCCGACTTCGTGATCGAGTTCAAGACGTTGGCTGTGGAGAGTGGGTGGAACGAGGAGTCTTTGCAAGCGGCCTTTTACCAGGGCTTGTCGGAGCAGCTCAAGGATGAGTTGATCTCCTATCCGGAGCCTAGTGACCTGGACAGCTTGGTAGCCTTGTCTATTCGGGTGGATAATCGAGTCCGAGAGCGAAGGAGGGAGAAGCAATGGGGGTCCGTCCAATCGATCAGCTTCTCAGTTCCCAGTCGGGTCGGGTGGTGGACCAGAACACGTCGATCATTCTCCACCACTAAGGATTAGTGGAGAGGACCTCTCTCCCGATTCTGAACCCATGCAAGTGGGGCGGCACGGGTTAACCAAGGAGGAGCGTCAACATAGACGTAAGACCAACTGCTGCCTCTACTGTGGTCGCTCGGGACATTACATCTCCACTTGTTCCCGGCGGTCGTCAAACTGCCCGGCTCGCTAAAGTTGGGAGGACTTTTAGCGAGCCAGTTTCAACCTCTCAGTACCTCTGTCAGACCCCGCTTCCCGGCTACCCTTGTGAACAGGAATCAGAGCTTAGCGCTTAACGCTTTTATCGATTCAGGTGCCGATGGAAGCTTTCTTGATGCCGAGTTGGTGGAACAGCTGGGGCTTTCCAAGGAGCAATTGCCGGAAGCCATTGAAGCGACCACTCTGAACGGCAGTAGTCTGGCACGTATCACGATGAGGACTGAACCGGTTAAGATGCGGTTGTCGGGGAATCATTCTGAGATGATTTCATTTTTCATTCTGCCGTCTTCCCATGTTCCTCTGGTTCTTGGATACCCCTGGCTGAAGGAACACAATCCCACGTTCGATTGGGTGACGGGCAAGGTAACGAGTTGGAGCCTTGATTGTCATGCTAACTGTCTCAAGACTGCCTGCCCCCATTCGGTTCCCAGTCAGGTGATTGAGGCTAAACCCCCAGATTTGTCCCTGGTTCCCGAGACATATCACGATTTGGGGGAAGTTTTCAGTAAGCAGAAGGCTCTGTCACTTCCTCCCCCACCGACCATATGATTGTGCCATCAACCTGGTTCCTGGAGCTGTCTACCCCAAGGGAAGGTTATACAGTATCTCCCGACCTGAACGTGAGGCGTTGGAGACCTACATCAAGGAGTCCCTAGCTGCTGGTCTCGTTCGTCCCTCGTCATCACCCCCTGGGGGCAGGATTCTTCTTTGTGGGAAAGAAGGATGGCTCTCTTCGACCGTGTATTGATTATCGGGGGGTTGAATGACATCACGGTCAAGAACAAGTATCCCCTGCCCTTGATGAGTTCTGCCTTCGACTCCTTACAGGGTGCTACAGTGTTCACCAAGCTAGACCTACGCAATGCGTATCACCTGGTCCGGATCAGAGAGGGGGGACGAGTGGTTGACGGGTTTCAATACACCGATGGGTCACTTCGAGTATCAGGTGATGCCGTTTGGACTGACCAATGCTCCAGCGGTATTCCAGAGTATGGTGAACGACGTCCTGAGAGATATGATCGGTCTCTTCGTGTTTGTTTACCTGGATGACATTCTGATCTTCTCGAAGGAACCTTCCGACCACGTCCAGCATGTCCGGCAGGTTCTGCAGCGATTGTTGGAGAATCGCCTGTTCGTGAAGGCCGAGAAGTGCGAGTTTCACGCCCACACTACATCCTTTCTCGGGTACATCATCTCCAGGGGTGAGATTAGGATGGATCAGGAGAAGGTTAGAGCGGTTCTGGAATGGGTCCAGCCCGGTACGAGATTGCAACTCCAGAGATTTTTTGGGGTTTGCGAATTTCTACCGCAGATTCATCCGGGATTACAGCCGTGTGGCCGCTCCATTAACTGCCTTGACTTCCAGTATCAGGACCTTCAAGTGGAATCCGGAGGCGGATCGAGCGTTTCTGGATTTGAAGAGGCGATTCACCAACGCACCGATTCTCTCTCAACCGGACACGGCCCGTCAGTTCGTCGTTGAAGTGGACGCGTCTGATGTGGGAGTTGGCGCTATCCTGTCGCAGCGATGCTCCACGGACAGTAAACTCCATCCCTGCGCCTACTACTCTCGTCGCCTTTCGCCTGCAGAGAGGAATTACGATGTGGGTAACCGGGAGCTTCGCGGTGAAACTTGCCTTGGAGGAGTGGCGCCACTGGTTGGAGGGGGCGGAGCAACCGTTATTGTCTGGACTGACCACAAGAATCTTGCTTACGTGCAATCGGCTAAACGTCTCAACTCCCGTCAGGCCAGGTGGGCGTTGTTTTTCGGACGATTCAAGTTTGCCCTGACGTTCCGACCTGGATCTAAGAACGGCAAGGCGGACGCCTTGTCCCGGATGTTCTCCAAGACGGAGGAGAGTGGGTCCAAGACCGAGACTATTCTCCCCCGGAACTGCGTCGTGGGAGCAGTGATGTGGAAGATTGAGGAGGAGGTGCTGGCGGCCCTTCGGACTCAGCCCGGTCCCGGTAACGGTCCACCCGGTCGGTTGTTTGTGCCTGAGTCGGTTCGTCCTGCTGTCCTCAAATGGTCCCACGCCAGCAAGATGGCTTGTCACCCCGGCGTGGCTCGGACTATGGCGTTTCTTCGCAGACGCTTTTTGGTGGCCTGCCATGGCCGAGGATACTCGGGGTTTTGTTGCTGCCTGTCCAGTGTGTGCGCAGAATAAGAGTACCAATCGGCCCAGCTCTGGACTACTTCACCCCCCTTCCTATTCCCCGGCGTCCATGGTCGCATCTGGCCCTGGACTTCGTCACTGGGTTGCCCGCTTCTGAGGGGAACACGGTCGTTCTGACTATCGTGGACAGATTCAGCAAGTTCGCCCACTTTGTGCCTATTGCCAAGCTTCCCTCTGCCTCGGAGAC
The DNA here is from genome assembly GCF_020615455.1 of Coregonus clupeaformis. Lineage (NCBI taxonomy): Eukaryota > Metazoa > Chordata > Actinopteri > Salmoniformes > Salmonidae > Coregonus > Coregonus clupeaformis. Next base: position 3,313,652 of record NC_059209.1, read on the forward strand.
GTCCGAGATCCTGGTTAGGGGAGGTTTTCAGGGTCCACGGTTTGCCCAGTGATATCGTTTCCGACCGTGGCCCTCAGTTTACCTCTGCTGTCTGGAAGTCCTTCTGTTTGGCCATTGGAGCTACAGTCAGTCTCACATCTGGTTTTCACCCCCAATCCAATGGTCAGGCGGAGAGAGCCAACCAGAAGATGGAATCCACGCTACGCTGTCTGGTCTCTTCCAACCCCACCTCCTGGGCCTCTCAGTTGCCTTGGGTTGAGTATGCCCACAATACTCTCCCTACATCTGCCACTGGGATGTCTCCCTTCCAGTGCCTGTATGGCTACCAACCTCCCCTGTTCCCTTCTCAGGAGAAGGAGCTATCAGTGCCTTCTGTTCAGGCTCATATTCGTCGTTGCCACCGGACCTGGCATCGGGCCAGAAAGGCACTCCTTAGAGGTTCGGATCGGTATCAGCTCCAGGCGAATCGTCGCCGGATCCCCGCTCCCACCTATACCATCGGAGATAGGGTTTGGTTGGCCACACGGGATCTTCCGTTACGGACTGAGTCTAGGAAGTTGTTACCGAAGTTCATTGGTCCGTTTGTGGTGGAGAAGGTGATCAATCCAGTGGCAGTTCGACTCAAACTACCGAGGACGCTCAGAGTCCATCCCACCTTTCATGTCTCCTGCCTCAAGCCTGTCTTCCTCAGTCCTCTGTTGCCTCCTCCGCCTCCTCCTCCTCCTCCTCGGATGATCGGAGGTGGTCCTGCCTACACGGTGCGTCGCATCATGGATTCCAGACGGCGGGGCCGGGGTTTCCAGTATCTCGTGGACTGGGAGGGGTATGGTCCTGAAGAGAGGAGTTGGATTCCGCGGCGACAGGTCCTAGATGCTGACCTCATCAGGGGATTTCTACCGCCTCCATCCTGGCGCTCCGGGAGGTCCGCCCGGTGGCGTTCGTCGGAGGGGGGTACTGTAACGATCCCGGCAGTCTGAGTCGGGTCCTGTCTGGTGACTAGTGTTTCCTGTTCGTAGTCTCCAGTTTCCCGAGGGTTCGGGAACGCTCCGGGGAGCTCTCTTGTTTTCCGCACCTGCATCCCGTCAGCAATCTGCACACCTGGCCCTCATCATCACCCTTTTTTAGGCTCTGGCCAAACATCCAGTTCCTGCCGGATCGTTAGCCATGAACAGTAGGTGTTCTGTGTATCAGTTTAGAGCTTTCTAGCGTGAGTTTTGTTATTTTGTACTTTGTTGAGTTTTTGTGTTCTTACCTCCGTTTTTGTTCCACCTGCAGTCACACGTCCGGAACCTTCACCCCACCTCTGCCTGATGGTCGGCGGCTGCCGAGCCATCACTGGACCCAGTACTGCACCCCCAACTACTCAACCACGCCGCCCGCTCTGTCCCTGGATTATTCTGCACCTTTTGTCGTATCAAATAAACCCTCACCTTCGTTCAACTCTCCTTGTCCTGGTCTGCTTTTGGGTTCTGGCTGAGGGAACTGTGACAGGATAAAGAGTTACCTGTCCAACAGAACACAGAGGGTGTTCTTTAATGGAAGCCTCTCCAACATAATCCAGGTAGAATCAGGAATTCCCCAGTGCAGCTGTCTAGGCCATTAATTTTTTCAATCTTTACTAATGACATGCCACTGGCTTTGAGTAAAGCCAGAGTGTCTATGTATGCGGATGACTCAACTCTATACGTGTCAGCTACTACAGTGACTGAAATGACTGCAACACTTAACAAAGAGTTGCAGTTAGATTCAGACCGGGAGGCAAGGAATAAGTTAGTCCTAAATATTTCTAAAACTAAAAGCATTGTATTTGGGACAAATCATTCACTAAACACTAAACCTCAACTAAATCTTGTAATACATAATGTGGAAATTGAGCAAATTGAGGTGACTAAACTGCTTGGGGTAACCCTGGATTGTAAACTGTCATGGTCAAAACATATTGATAGAACAGTAGCTAAAATGGGGAGATTACATACACCTTAGCCAAATACATTCAAACTCAGTTTTTCCTGTCTTAGGTCAGTTAGGATCACCACTTTATTTTAAGAATGTGAAACGTCAGAATATTAATAGACAGAATGATTTATTTCAGCTTTTATTTATTTAATCACATTCCCAATGGGTCAGAAGTTTACATACACTCAATTAGTATTTGGTAGCATTGCCTTTAAATTGTTTAACTTGGGTCAAATGTTTCGGGTAGCCTTCCACAAGTTTCCCACAATAAGTTGGGTGAATTTTGGCCCATTCCTCCTGACAGAGCTGGTGTAACTGAGTCTGGTTTGTAGGCCTCCTTGCTCGCACACGTTATTTCAGTTCTGCCCACACATTTTCTATACGATTGAGGTCAGGGATTTGTGATGGCCACTCCAATACCTTGACTTTGTTGTCCTTAAGCCATTTTGCCACAACTTTGGAAGTATGCTTGGGGTCATTGTCCATTTGGAAGACCCATTTGCGACCAAGCTTTAACTTCCTGACTGATGTCTTGAGATGTTGCTTCAATATATCCACCTAATTTTCCTTCCTCATGATGCCACCTATTTTGTGAAGTGCACCAGTCCCTCCTGCAGCAAAGCACCCCCACAGCATGATGCTGCCACCCCGTGCTTACATTTACATTTTAGTCATTTAGCAGACGCTCTTATCCAGAGCGACTTACAGTTAGTGAGTGCATACATTTTTTCATACTGGCCCCCCGTGGGAAACAAACCCACAACCCTGGCGTTGCAAGCACCATGCTCTACCAACTGAGCTACAGGGGACTCCTTCACGGTTGGGATGGTGTTCTTCGGCTTGCAAGCAACCCCCTTTTTCCTCCAAACATGACAATGGTCATTATGGCCAAACAGTTCTATTTTTGTTTCATCAGACCAGAGGACATTTCTCCAAAAAGTACGATCTACAGCTGCACCATCGAGAGCATCCTGACTGGTTGCATCACTGCCTGGTATGGCAACTGCTCGGCCTCCGACCGCAAGGCACTACAGAGTAATGTCCAGTACATCACTGGGGCCAAACTTCCTGCCATCCAGGACCTCTATACCAGGTGGTGTCAGAGGAAGGCCCTAAAAATTGTAAACGACTCCAGCCACCCTAGTCATAGACTGTTCTCTCTGCTACCGCACGGCAAGCGGTACTGGAGCGCCAAGTCTAGGTCCAAAAGGCTTCTTAACAGCTTCTACCCCCAAGCCATAAGACTCCTGAACAGCTAATCATGGCTACCCAGACTATTTGCATTTCCCCCCCACCCAACCCAACCCAACCCCACCCCACCCTACCCCCTCTTTTACGCTGCTGCTGTGCTCTGTTTATTATTTATGCATAGTCACTTTAACTCTACCCACATGTACATATTATCTCAATTACCTCGACTAACCTGTGCCCCCACACATTGACTCTGTACCGGTACCCCCTGTATATAGCCTCCCTACTGTAAGTTTATTTTACTGCTGCTCTTTAATATTTTTTACTTATCTATTTTTTTACTTAAAACACATTTTTCTTAAAACTGCATTGTTGGTTAAGGGCTTGTAAGTAAGCATTTCACTGTAAGGTCTACACCTGTTGTATTCGGCGCATGAGGCAAATACAGTTTGATTTGATTTGATTTTACTAGCCCTAGCAGAGCTGGTTACGCTGTTTTCATGTTATCCAGAGCATTGGTGATTGTAACTGTGCTGCTGGCAACAATTTAACTACGCTTTTTTTTTTACTGACACCGGCCATATTCAACGGGTGTTGAGGGTTCGTAAATTCATCAGCTATTCTGCGCTCTGGCACACTCAGATGAGAGTGCTAAAAAATGTATGCACTCACTAACTGTAAATCGCTCTGGATAAGAGCGTCTGTTAAATGACAAAAAAATTCGTATAACATTGGCGACGTGTTGTCTTATGTAAACAAGTTCAAGTCTGAGGCGCTGAGTAATGGACAGGTCTGCTTCACTGTCTGGAGCTACGATTGGATAGAGCGCAATCAGCACAGCTGTTTCATCTCATGTTAGTGGGCAAGTGGGCATGATTGTAATCCCAATCCAACCCTCATGTAAGTCGTGACGACCTCAGTTATACAAATCTCACAAATTTAGTTCCACTTTTTGGTCAATTATGTCGCTGGAATAAATGTTTCTGACTAATATCAATGCCACATAGGACGTTTTCAACCAGATATGTTGTTTTTTGCGTTCAGTTGCTTTACAAAATTACAAAATTCAATTTGAGAGCCTAATTGATTAGATGTCACCATATTGCTCACAACCACAGAGAGTTTCCCCCATAATATAACAGACAACTTTAGCATCAATCCTTGCCCTTTGAGAGAAGCATTCACTTTCTCCATCAAGGACACCGTGCCATTTGGCGGACCCTGAACTCTGTGTGAATGGACTAGGTCCCAGACCATTCATTCAGTTTTCTGTTTTCCAGCTATGTTCATGGTCCAATGTGTACCTGAAAACAACTACAGGGAGTTCCAGGGGAACTGATGTGGGAGCACATTTTGGACTGATGTAGTCCGCTTCCAGAGCAGTGACTGGTTATCATCGCAGCTGTTGTTTGGTAATTGTATTACCGTAATTAGGTCCTGGACCTGGCAGTGATACTCTGGTGCAGTCAAAACGCTGTCTAGTATCTAACTTGATATGGTACAGTACCATTGCCCCCCTTAATGAGTGAATCACAGATACAGAGTACAGAGCATGCCTAAGTCCTCTCAAACATCCAAGAGAGAATGATCTAGTCTAGTGAGGGTTTATTCCTTATGTTCCATATGTTCTTATTTTTATATAATTATATTATCTATATTTAACGTAGTGCTTCAGCTTGCTATTACTTTGTGTCACAGTGCTACATTTTTATATAGACATGTTTTAATTCAGACAAAGGTTTGACAATATTAAATATGTGTATTCGGTGTACTAGTGCCATGTTTGAGTAAGGATGTTACAGAATATTCTGTTTGTGGATGAAAATCACACAGAGGAGGTGTACGATTGGGTCAATTGAGTTCAGCTGAACTGAAATACTACAGTATTTGTAATGTTTCTAATTGGCCATTATATTCAATGTATCAATTAATGCAAAGCGATTGCCGAGTTTGGAAATGTAACACCGAGTTCATTAACGCTTTTAGAAGAGAGGGGTTATGTTGATTAATCCCTCTTCAAATGGAGGCACAGGTTGTTAAACCTTTTTTAAAGAGGCAAAGGTTTATTCAGAAGACTGCCCAGACCAGAGTGTGATGGAGAGGAGTAGTCGATGGCCTATGCTCCCCAAGTAAGTAATGGCTTATATTTCCATCCTAAAAATAATATATAAACCAACACAGGCTTACCAAATCTATATGAGATAAGATTGGTAAGATTACCCAATCTTAATGATAATATTTGTTGAGATTACCCAAACTTAATGATAATGATAAGGTTTTTAAGTTATTTGTGTATTTGTAAGCACTGTAAACATAGTGCTACTACTTTATTACTATGTAACTACTACTATACTAGGAGGTCTGTGTTCATTCTTGAGGTACACAATGTTCTTATTTGCCTCAAGATCCTGCAGGTGGAGCTATGGCTCTGGATTCTTCCCTTGATGGACAAGGACAAGGATAGACATCTCAACTCTCTATATCCCTCAGGCCTTTCACTGCATAATAATCTATTTCACTCTGTGTCAGGTTGCCAGCCACTCACCCTTGTCTGTAATAACAACTATTTTGTCTGTGCAGTATACTGCTTCTGCTTAGACATTCTCTTAGGACGTTTTGTATTTACTGGCCCAAAATCAGCTTTTATTAAGTCTGCATCTCACGATATGGTGTAGTATATTATTGTACACTCACTCTCTTTCTCTGTGTAAACATGAATTAAAGCATGGTCATGTGTTCGTTGGTCTTACCTGTAGGTCTAGAGGTGTGATCAATTACTGTATATTTATTTATTGTAATAACTGTAAAGGAAAATTCTGCCGAATATTTGTTCTCCTAATCGTCAAAAAATAACGAGCTATTTCTGCAACTCATGAAGAGAATCAGAGTTAATTTTACAGAGTTTAAATGGAAATGACTCCCATCCTAATGTCCACTGTGTTTCAGTCAGCCTATTTTAATCACCTTAAAGTGATAGTTCAACCAAATCACAAAACAACTTGATGTTATTTGGGTAAACTATCCCTTTAAGGCCTCTTGCAATTCACCAACTTTGAGTGGAGACTATATAAAAAGCATCACATTGTCTCATCTTAGATACTCACCTTTATTGCACAGCTTTGTTATTTATGGATAAGAGACTGATGGGATCCGTAAGTAGAGGTAATGCTAATATTACTGCAGATAAGGAAAGCCTTTCAAAGATTAATATCAAAATGTTATGGCTAGTCATCAATCGCCTTTTATGTGCTGAGAGTTCTGGTGCAGTTATGCACTTTTGAGGATGTCTAGCCATAGATGAACAGCTTCGGCAAGTGATCCTCAATTTTGGCAATGTGTGTAATGTTTGAGAAGGAATAAATGTACGCACACACAAACACACGCACACACACACACACATGCACAAGGCAAAGATAGAAGACACTGAGCAGTATCGGTATCGTGCCCCAACTCTTATCCAGAGCAACTTGCAATTAGTCCATTCATCTTAAGATAGTTGGGTGAGACAACCACATATCACAGTCTTAGCAAGTACATTTTCCCTCAATAAAGTAGTTATCAGCAAAGTCAGTGCTTCTATAAAGTCAGTGCTTCTACATCTGCATTGCTTGCTGTTTGGGGTTTTAGGCTGGGTTTCTGTATAGCACTTTGTGACATCTGCTGATGTAAAAAGGGCTTTATAAATACATTTGAGTTTTCATAACATCTCATGCCACGGCATGAGTCACGACTCATAACTATTTAAAACGACTTATGACAGGTTATGTCAAATGTTGTAATGTGTTATATAGTTAACATAAAGGCTTTATGAGTACATGTATAAGGACACCTACAGTAATGTGTTACCAAGTCCTCTAATAAATTACTGGGAGTAATATAGTGTATGAGACTTTTTGTGTTGTTATAAAAACAATGGTCCCTATTTAAATTGGAATCCATTGCGGTGAAATTGCCACGTCCGTTTGTGATATTACAACAACATAGACATTACTTCATTTAACAAACACTCTTTTATTACCTCGGACATCAATGCACATCATTGATCAACCTCGAGAACACGATGGTTTTGCAGGTTGTCTTCTTTGCAGTTGCACTATGCATCTCAGAAGATTGCTATCACATGAATGTAGTTCCTGGGATGTTTTACACTTTTCCAGACATTGTGAGATCTGATCATTTGCAAAACTGCAAAAAGGATGATCTGTAAGGCCACCTCTATCTTTGGAGCTGTCGCACAAGAGGCCATACTGTTTCATTTGAAATGACCTTACACAGAGGTGACATTCAACCGCCCCCCCACCCTCCTTTGTGGACTACACTCACCTACTCCGTCTTCCACATTTCAGGGATCTCTTTAACTGCACAGCACCGCTTCCTCCCTCTTTTCCCTTTCCTCCTTAGCCTACCAACTATTGGAGTTCAGCATCAATATAGCCTTTGTTGGGCCTCGGCGAGAGTATGGGAGAAATCCCTTATTGTCAGAGCACGACGCCAAGCCGGCCAGTGCTTGTTTATCCACGTGTCAGTGAGGCGGGCGTCAGAGTAACGGCCCACAGCCACAAGACATACCTGGTGGGACGAGGGAGAGGAGAGAGGGGTGAGAGACGCGGGGGAGAAGGGGAGAGGGGGCCGTGAGGTGAGACGAGCATAAGCAGCAGCCTTGTACTGTATGACCAGGGACTGTCTGGCGGGACAATCCATCATCTGAATGTGGAGAGTCAGCTGGTCTGACACGAGGAGAGGAAAATAAAAAATTAGGTGAGAGATGAGGGAGAGACGAGGGAGAGATGAGCGAGAGATGAGGGAGAGATGAGGGAGAGACTACGGAGAGACGAGAGAGAGATGAGGAAGAAACGAGGGTGAGATGAGAGAGAGACGAGAGAGAGACGAGGAAGAGACGAGGGAGAGACGAGAGAGAGAGCAGAGAGAGAGAGAAGAGAGAGAGCAGAGAGAGAGCAGAGATAGAGCAGAGAGAGAGCTGAGAGAGAGCTGAGAAGAGAGAGATGAGGGAAAATGAGACAGAGATGAGAGAGAGATGAGAGAGAGATGAGGGAGAGATGAGGGAGAGATGAGAGGAAGAAACGAGGGAGAGACGAGCGAGAGACGAGCGAGAGACGAGCGAGAGACGAGCGAGAGACGAGCGAGAGACGAGCGAGAGACGAGCGAGAGACGAGAGAGACGAGCGAGAGACGAGAGAGACGAGAGAGATGAGAGAGAGACGAGCGAGAGACAAACGAGAGACGAGAGACGAGAGAGACGAGAGAGAGACGAGAGAGATAGATGAGAGAGAGATTAGAGAGAGATGAGAAAGAGAGATGAGAGTGATGAGAGAGAGATGAGAGAGAGATGAGAGAGATATGAGGGAGAGATAAAACAGAGAGAGACGAGGGAGAGACGAGAGAAAGATGAAAAAGAGACGAGGGAGAGCTGAGAGAGAGATGAGGGAGAGATGAGGGAGAGATGAGGGAGAGATGAGGGAGAGATGAGAGATGAGAGAGATGAGAGAGAGATGAACGAGAGCTGAGGGAGAGATGAGCGAGAGATGAGCGAGAGACGAGCGATAGACGAGCGCGAGACGAGCGAGAGACGAGGGAGAAACGAGGGAGAGACGAGGGAAAGACGAGGGAGAGATGAGAGAGATGATAGAGAGATGAGGGTGAGATGAGCGAGAGATGAGCGAGAGATAAGGGAGAGATGAGGGAGAGATGAGAGAGATGAGAGAGAGATGAAGGAGAGCTGAGAGAGCTGAGAGAGAGCTGAGGGAGAGATGAGGGAGAGATCAGGGAGAGATGAGAGAGATGAGGGAGAGATAAGGGAGAGCTGAGGGAGAGATGAGGGTGAGACGAGAGAGACGAGGGAGAGATGAGAGAAAGATGAGGGAGAGATGAGGGAGAGATGAGAGAGAGATGAGAGAGAGATGAGAGAGAGATGAGAGAGAGATGAGGGAGAGATGAGGGAGACATGAGAGAGAGATGAGGGAGAGAGATGAGGGAGAGATGAGTGAGAGCTGAGAGAGACGAAGGAGAGACGAGGGAGAGATGAGCGAGAGACGAGCAAGAGCTGAGAGAGGACAAGGATACACATCTCAACTCTCTATATCCCTCAGGCCTTTCACTGCATAATGGTCTATCTCACTCTGTGTCAGGTTGCCAGCCACTCACCCTTGTCTGTAATAACAACTATTTTGTCTGTGCAGTATACTGCTTCTGCTTAGACATTCTCTTAGGACGTTTTTGTATTTACTGGCCCAAAATCAGCTTTTATTAAGTCAGCATTTCACGATATGGTATAGTATATTATTGTACACTCACTCTCTTTCTCTGTGTAAACATGAATTAAAGCATGGTCATGTGTTCGTTGGTCTTACCTGTAGGTCTAGAGGTGTGATCAATTACTGTATATTTATTTATTGTAATACCTTTAAAGGAAAATTCAGCCGAATATTTGTTCTCCTAATCGTCAAAAAAATAACAAGCTATTTCTGCAAATCATGAAGGGACAGATGAGAGATGAGAGAGATGAGAGAGAGATGAACGAGAGCTGAGGGAGAGATGAGCGAGAGATGAGCGAGAGACGAGCGAGAGACGAGCGAGAGACGAGCGAGAGACGAGCGAGAGACGAGCGAGAGACGAGCGAGAGACGAGGAAGAAACAAGGGAGAAACGAGGGAGAGACGAGGGAGAGATGAGAGAGATGAGAGAGAGATGAGGGTGAGATGAGCGAGAGATGAGCGAGAGATAAGGGAGAGATGAGGGAGAGATGAGGAAGAGATGAGGGAGAGATGAGAGAGATGAGAGAGAGATGATGGAGAGATGAGAGAGAGAGACGAGGGAGAGACGAGAAAGAGACGAGGGAGAAATGAGGGAGAGACAAGAGAGAGACAAGAGAGAGAAAAGGAGCGACGAGGGAGAGATGAGAGAGAGACGAGAGAGAGACGAGGGAGCGACGAGGGAGAGACGAGGGAGAGACGAGGGAGAGACGACGGAGAAACGAGGGAGAGACGAGGGAGAGAAGAGGGAGAAACGAGGGAGAGACGAGGGAGCGACAGGGAGAGACGAGGGAGAGACGAGAGAGAGACGAGGGAGAGACGAGGTAGAGACGAGGGAGAGATGAGAGAGATGAGAGAGAGATGAGGGTGAGATGAGCGAGAGATGAGCGAGAGATAAGGGAGAGCTGAGGGAGAGATGAGGAAGAGTTGAGGGAGAGATGAGAGAGATGAGATAGAGATGAATGAGAGATGAGAGAGAGAGACGAGGGAGAGAAGAGAGAGACGAGGGAGAAACGAGGGAGAGATGAGAAAGAGACAAGAGAGAATAAAGGGAACGACGAGGGAGAGATGAGAGAGAGACGTGAGAGAGACGAGGGAGCGACGAGGGAGAGACGAGGGAGAGACGAGAGAGAGACGAGGGAGAGATGAGGGAGAGACGAGGGAGAGATGAGGGAGAGATGAGGGAGACATGAGAGAGAGATGAGGGAGAGAGATGAGGGAGAGATGAGTGAGAGCTGAGAGAGACGAAGGAGAGACGAGGGAGAGATGAGCGAGAGACGAGCAAGAGCTGAGAGAGGACAAGGATACACATCTCAACTCTCTATATCCCTCAGGCCTTTCACTGCATAATGGTCTATCTCACTCTGTGTCAGGTTGCCAGCCACTCACCCTTGTCTGTAATAACAACTATTTTGTCTGTGCAGTATACTGCTTCTGCTTAGACATTCTCTTAGGACGTTTTGTATTTACTGGCCCAAAATCAGCTTTTATTAAGTCAGCATTTCACGATATGGTATAGTATATTATTGTACACTCACTCTCTTTCTCTGTGTAAACATGAATTAAAGCATGGTCATGTGTTCGTTGGTCTTACCTGTAGGTCTAGAGGTGTGATCAATTACTGTATATTTATTTATTGTAATACCTTTAAAGGAAAATTCAGCCGAATATTTGTTCTCCTAATCGTCAAAAAATAACAAGCTATTTCTGCAAATCATGAAGGGACAGATGAGAGATGAGAGAGATGAGAGAGAGATGAACGAGAGCTGAGGGAGAGATGAGCGAGAGATGAGCGAGAGACGAGCGAGAGACGAGCGAGAGACGAGCGAGAGACGAGCGAGAGACGAGCGAGAGACGAGCGAGAGACGAGGAAGAAACAAGGGAGAAACGAGGGAGAGACGAGGGAGAGATGAGAGAGATGAGAGAGAGATGAGGGTGAGATGAGCGAGAGATGAGCGAGAGATAAGGGAGAGATGAGGGAGAGATGAGGAAGAGATGAGGGAGAGATGAGAGAGATGAGAGAGAGATGATGGAGAGATGAGAGAGAGAGACGAGGGAGAGACGAGAAAGAGACGAGGGAGAAATGAGGGAGAGACAAGAGAGAGACAAGAGAGAGAAAAGGGAGCGACGAGGGAGAGATGAGAGAGAGACGAGAGAGAGACGAGGGAGCGACGAGGGAGAGACGAGGGAGAGACGAGGGAGAGACGACGGAGAAACGAGGGAGAGACGAGGGAGAGAAGAGGGAGAAACGAGGGAGAGACGAGGGAGCGACAGGGAGAGACGAGGGAGAGACGAGAGAGAGACGAGGGAGAGACGAGGTAGAGACGAGGGAGAGATGAGAGAGATGAGAGAGAGATGAGGGTGAGATGAGCGAGAGATGAGCGAGAGATGAGCGAGAGATAAGGGAGAGCTGAGGGAGAGATGAGGAAGAGTTGAGGGAGAGATGAGAGAGATGAGATAGAGATGAATGAGAGATGAGAGAGAGAGACGAGGGAGAGAAGAGAGAGACGAGGGAGAAACGAGGGAGAGATGAGAAAGAGACAAGAGAGAGAAAAGGGAACGACGAGGGAGAGATGAGAGAGAGACGTGAGAGAGACGAGGGAGCGACGAGGGAGAGACGAGGGAGAGACGAGAGAGAGACGAGGGGGAGATGAGGGAGAGACGAGGGAGAGATGAGGGAGAGACGAGGGAGAGACGAGGGAGCGACGAGGGAGAGACGAGGGAGGGATGAGAGAAAGATGAGGGAGAGATGAGGGAGAGATGAGAGAGAGATGAGAGAGAGATGAGAGAGAGATGAGGGAGAGATGAGGGAGAGATGAGAGAGAGATGAGGGAGAGAGATGAGGGAGAGATGAGTGAGAGCTGAGAGAGACGAAGGAGAGACGAGGGAGAGACGAGCGAGAGACGAGCAAGAGCTGAGAGAGCTGAGAGAGAGCTGAGGGAGAGATGAGGGAGAGATGAAGGAGAGATGAGGGAGCTGAGAGAGAGACGAGAGAGAGAGGAGAGAGACGAGAGAGAGACGAGAGAGAGACGAGGGAGAGACGAGGGGGAGACGAGAGAGACGAGGGAGAGATGAGAGAAAGATGAGGGAGAGATGATGGAGAGATGAGGGAGAGAGATGAGGGAGAGAGATGATGGAGAGACGAGGGAGAGACGAGGGAGAGACGAGGTTGACACGAGGGAGACACGAGGGAGAGACGAGGCAGAGAAGAGGGAGAGACGAGAGAGAGACGAGGGAGAGACGAGGGTGAGACGAGAGAGACGAGGGAGAGATGAGAGAAAGATGAGGGAGAGATGATGGAGAGATGAGGGAGAGAGATGAGGGAGAGAGATGATCGAGAGACGAGGGAGAGACGAGGGAGAGAAGAGGGAGAGACGAGGGAGAGATGAGAGAAAGATGAGTGAGAGATGAGAGAGATGATAGAGAGATGAGGCAGAGATGAGTGAGAGCTGAGAGAGTTGAGGCAGAGATGAGAGAGTTGAGGGAGAGATGAGAGAGATGAGAGAGATGTGAGGGAGAGATGAGAGAGACGAGGGATAGACAAGAGAGAGACGAGGGAGAGACGAGGGAGAGATGAGAGAGACGAGAGAGAGATGAGGGAGAGTTGATGGAGAGATGAGGGAGAGATGAGGGAGAGATGAGAGGGAGAGATGAGTTAGAGACGAGAGAGAGACGAGAGAGAGACGAGAGAGAGGTGAGGGAGAGATGAGGGAGAGATGAGAGAGAGATGAGAGAGAGACGAGGGAGAGACGAGGGAGAGACGAGGGAGACACGAGGGAGACACGAGGGAGAGACGAGTGAGAGACGAGGGAGACACGAGGGAGAGACGAGGGAGAGACGAGCGAGAGACGAGCAAGAGCTGAGAGAGAGCTGAGAGAGAGGTGAGTTAGAAATGAGGGAGAGAGATCAGGGAGAGATGAGGGAGAGACGAGGGAGAGACGAGGGAGAGACGAGAGAGAGACAAGAGAGAGAAAAGGGAGCGACGAGGGAGAGATGAGAGAGAGACGAGGAGAGACGAGGGAGCGACGAGGGAGAGACGAGGGAGAGACGAGAGAGAGACGAGGGAGAGATGACGGAGAGATGAGAGAGAGACGAGGAGAGAAGAGGGAGGGACGAGGGAGAGACGAGAGAGAGCTGAGGGAGAGCTGAGGAAGAGATGAGAGAGAGATGAGGGAGAAATGAGGGAGAGATGAGACAGTAATGAGAAAGAGATGAGAGAGTAATGAGAAAGAGATGAGAGAGATGATGAGAGATGAGGGAGAGATCAGAGAGATGGGAGAGACGAGAGAGAGACGAGGGAAAGACGAGAGAGAGAGAAGAGAGACGAGGGAGAGACAAGAGAGAGACGAGGGAGCGACGAGGGAGAGATGAGAGAGAGATGAGGGAGAGAGGAGAGAGAGATGAGGGAGAGATGAGAGAGATGAGGGAGAGATGAGAGAGACGAGAGAGAGATGAGAGAGAGACGAGAGAGAGACGAGGGAGAGAAAAAAGAGAGACGAGGGAGAGACGAGGGAGAGACGAGAGACAGACGAGAGAGAGATGAGAGAGAGACGAGGGAGAGATGAGAGAGAGATGAGGGAGAGATGAGAGAGACGAGAGAGAGAAGAGAGAGAGATGAGTTAGAGATGAGAGAGATGAGGGAGAGATAAGGGAGAGATGAGGGAGAGATGAGAGAGACGAGAGAGAGATGAGAGAGAGTTGAGAGAGAGATGAGGGAGAGATGAGGGAGAGATGAGAGAGAGCTGAGGGAGAGAAGAGGAAGAGATGAGAGAGATGAGGGAGAGATGAGGAAGAGATGAGAGAGATGAGAGAGATGAGGGAGAGATGAGAAAGAGATGAGAGAGATGAGAGAGAGATGAGAGAGATATGAGGGAGAGATGAGGGAGAGATGAGAGAGAGTTGAGAGAGGGATGAGGGAGAGTTGAGAGTGAGATGAGGGAGAGATGAGGGAGAGATGAGAGAGAGCTGACGGAGAGATGAGGAAGAGATGAGAGAGATGAGGGAGAGATGAGAAAGAGATGAGAGAGATGAGAGAGATGAGGGAGAGATGAGAGAGAGATGAGAGAGAGATGTGAGAGATATGAGGGAGAGATGAGGGAGAGATGAGAGAGATGGGAGAGACGAGGGAGAGACGAGGGAGAGACGAGGGAGAGACGAGGGAGAGATGAGCAAGAGCTGAGAGATGAGAGAGAGAGATGAGGGAGAGATGAGTGAGAGCTGAGAGAGATGAGGGAGGATGAGAGTGAGTTGAGAGAGAGTTGAGAGAGAGATGAAAGAGAGACGAGAGACGAGGTAGAGACAAGAGAGAGAGAAGAGAGACGAGGGAGAGACAAAAGAGAGACGAGGGAGCGACGAGGGAGCGACGAGGAAGAGACGAGGGAGAGACGAGGGAGAGACGAGAGAGAGACGAGGGAGAGACGAGAGAGTGACGAGGGAGAGATGAGAGAGAGACGAGGGAGAGATCAGGGAGAGATGAGAGAGAGATGAGCGAGAGATGATGGAGGGTTGACAGAGAGATGAGAGATATGAGAGAGAGATGAAGGAGAGAGAAGAGAGAGAGAAGAGGGCGAGATGAGGGAGAGACGAGAGAGAGACGAGGGAGAGACCAGGTGGAGACGAGGGAGAGACGAGAGAGTGACGAGGGAGAGATGAGAGAGAGACGAGGGAGAGATCAGGGAGAGATGAGAGAGATGAGGGAGAGATGAGGAAGAGATGAGAGAGATGAGAGAGATGAGGGAGAGATGAGAAAGAGATGAGAGAGATGAGAGAGAGATGAGAGAGATATGAGGGAGAGATGAGGGAGAGATGAGAGAGAGTTGAGAGAGAGATGAGGGAGAGTTGAGAGTGAGATGAGGGAGAGATGAGGGAGAGATGAGAGAGAGCTGACGGAGAGATGAGGAAGAGATGAGAGAGATGAGGGAGAGATGAGAAAGAGATGAGAGAGATGAGAGAGATGAGGGAGAGATGAGAGAGAGATGAGAGAGAGATTTGAGAGATATGAGGGAGAGATGAGGGAGAGATGAGAGAGATGGGAGAGACGAGGGAGAGACGAGGGAGAGACGAGGGAGAGACGAGGGAGAGATGAGCAAGAGCTGAGAGATGAGAGAGAGAGATGAGGGAGAGATGAGTGAGAGCTGAGAGAGATGAGGGAGGATGAGAGTGAGTTGAGAGAGAGTTGAGAGAGAGATGAAAGAGAGACGAGAGACGAGGTAGAGACAAGAGAGAGAGAAGAGAGACGAGGGAGAGACAAAAGAGAGACGAGGGAGCGACGAGGGAGAGACGAGGAAGAGACGAGGGAGAGACGAGGGAGAGACGAGAGAGAGACGAGGGAGAGACGAGAGAGTGACGAGGGAGAGATGAGAGAGAGACGAGGGAGAGATCAGGGAGAGATGAGAGAGAGATGAGCGAGAGATGATGGAGGGTTGACAGAGAGATGAGAGATATGAGAGAGAGATGAAGGAGAGAGAAGAGAGAGAGAAGAGGGCGAGATGAGGGAGAGACGAGAGAGAGACGAGGGAGAGACCAGGTGGAGACGAGGGAGAGACGAGAGAGTGACGAGGGAGAGATGAGAGAGAGACGAGGGAGAGATCAGGGAGAGATGAGAGAGAGATGAGCGAGAGATGAGATAGAGATGAGGGAGAGATGAGGGAGTGCTGAGAGTGAGATGAGGGAGAGATGAGGGAGAGATGAGGGAGAGATGAGGGAGAGATGAGAGAGAGATGAGGGAGAGGTGAGGGAGAGATGAGAGAGAGATCAGGGAGAGTTGAGGGAGAGATGAGGGAGAGATGAGAAAGAAATTAGGGAGAGATGATAGAGAGATGAGGGAGAGGTGAGGGAGAGATGAGGGAGAGGTGATGGAGTAGAGGCAGAATTAGAAGGGGAAACCCTCACTGATTTACCGGGAAAACTTCATCCCATGCAGACATGGGGAGAGCAGACATGAACTGACGTTTAGGTTTTTTTTGTGTGTTTAATTGGAGGGAGTGGGGGCATCTTACTTGGTAGGTTGTCCAGAAATACATAGGTACTCAGAAACCCTCCTTGCGGATAGAGATTTGAGTCCAAAATGAAACACTTTAAAGCAACCATACTGTGTACATAAAGCCCTGTGTAACCTGTGTAACATTTTTAAATGACATTGCGTCACTCATACACTGTAAGACTTTCCTGTAATTTCAACAATAAAACAGTGTAGATACCTTAAATGTGTTTTACAGAATTAATACTGCACGCTCTTAGAAAAAAAGGTGCTAAGTAGAACCATATAAGGTTCTTCAGTTTGTCCCCATAGGGGAACCCTTTTTGGTGCTAGATAGAACTGTTTGCAGAGGGTTCTACCTAGAACCCTTTATGAATGGTTCCACCAGCCTTATTAGCCTTTAAAATTAAACTCTTTATGACAATACATTACATATGTCATAAGTCCTTTCTTTGACGGCCTAGTTATACCCTAATGCATTGGTGTTAGGAAACTCCTGGTTTACAGGCCACATCAGGCCTTCAAGTCACATTATGCTAGCTTGCAAAGTGATGTGTAATTCCTATTAGAATCCAGCCAGAGTGAGAATATCCAACAATTGGAACTTTTAATCACCCACAACCTGCATTCAGAATGGCTGATAGGCTGAAAGGTTGATAAATGAGACTAGCTAAGCCATCTAAACTGGAACAGCCATCTCAGTAACGGGTGCATTAAGTCCAACTACTAACAGATTAGATTAGTTTAGAAAAATGTATGTTATTTATCTTTGTGTAGCATAAAACACAGATATTGAAACAACCAATTAAAAAAATCTACCTGCTATAGAACATGCTGGAAAATATGATAACGATGGGCTTGGTTTTTGAGTGGTTTAACTCTACAGAGAATTTTAATTAGGCCTAACCGGATGATAAGGAGGTTGAAGAGGTTGATTTAATTTAGAAAGACAATAGAGTAATGATGACTTTGTGTTCTGCCTATTTACAGTGTCAGCAGCAAATCATTTGACCATGCGATACAATTCTCTTTTATGTTTTACTTAATGAAAAGAAGCTGTTATGGGACTGTTTTACACTGCTCATAAAAATAAAGGGAACACTAAAATAACACATCCTAGATCTGAATGAATGAAATAATCTTATTAAATACTTTTTTCTTTACATAGTTGAATGTGCTGACAACAAAATCACACAAAAATTATCAATGGAAATCAAATTTATCAACCCATGGAGGTCTGGATTTGGAGTCACCCTCAAAATTAAAGTGGAAAACCACACTATAGGCTGATCCAACTTTGATGTAATGTCCTTAAAACAAGTCAAAATGAGGCTCAGTAGTGTGTGTGGCCTCCACGTGCCTGTATGACCTCCCTACAACGCCTGGGCATGCTCCTGATGAGGTGGTGGATGGTCTCCTGAGGGATCTCCTCCCAGACCTGGACTAAAGCATCCGCCAACTCCTGGACAGTCTGTGGTGCAACGTGGCGTTGGTGGATGGAGCGAGACATGATGTCCCAGAAGTGCTCAATTGGATTCAGGTCTGGGGAACGGGCGGGCCAGTCCATAGCATCAATGCCTTCCTCTTGCAGGAACTGCTGACACACTCCAGCCACATGAGGTCTAGCATTGTCTCGCATTAGGAGGAACCCAGGGCCAACCGCACCAGCATATGGTCTCACAAGGGGTCTGAGGATCTCATCTCGGTACCTAATGGCAGTCAGGCTACCTCTGGCGAGCACATGGAGGGCTGTGCGGCCCCCCAAAGAAATGCCATCCCACACCATGACTGACCCACCGCCAAACCGGTCATGCTGGAGGATGTTGCAGGCAGCAGAACGTTCTCCACGGCGTCTCCAGACTCTGTCACGTCTGTCACATGTGCTCAGTGTGAACCTGCTTTCATCTGTGAAGAGCACAGGGTGCCAGTGGCGAATTTGCCTATCTTGGTGTTCTCTGGCAAATGCCAAACGTCTTGTAAGCACAACCCCCACCTGTGGACGTCGGGCCCTCATACCACCCTCATGGAGTCTGTTTCTGACCGTTTGAGCAGACACATGCACATTTGTGGCCTACTGGAGGTCATTTTGCAGGGCTCTGGCAGTGCTCCTCCTGCTCATCCTTGCACAAAGGCGGAGGTAGCAGTCCTGCTGCTGGGTTGTTGCCCTCCTACGGCCTCCTCCACGTCTCCTGATGTACTGACCTGTCTCCTGGTAGTGCCTCCATGCTCTGGACACTACGCTGACAGACACAGCAAACCTTCTTGCCACAGCTCGCATTGATGTGCCATCCTGGATGAGCTGGACTACCTGAGCCACTTGTGTGGGTTGTAGACTCCGTCTCATGCTACGACTAGAGTGAAAGCACCACCAACATTCAAAAGTGACCAAAACATCAGCCAGGAAGCATAGGAACTGAGAAGTGGTCTGTGGTCACCACCTGCAAAACCAGTCCTTTATTGGGGGTGTCATGCTAATTGCCTATAATTTCCACCTGTTGTCTATTCCATATGCACAACAGCATGTGACATTTATTGTCAATCAGTGTTGCTTCCTAAGTGGACAGTTTGATTTCACAGAAGTGTGATTGACTTGGAGTTACATTGTGTTGTTTAAGTGTTCCCTTTATTTTTTTGAGCAGTGTATTTATTGTAACTCTTTTACAAATCACGTTTATTGTAACGGAAACGAACACAAGCTACGTGTTGCAGTAGGCCTTTAGAATAATGCAAAACATAATCCTTGACTCTATCAAGCGAAGCAAACGATGCAAGCCCACTGAATGAATGACAAATGGATGGAATGGGAAATAACTGTGCAAGTTACTTCACAATCTAATTTAAATTAGGCCTAACTGAATAATGAGGGTGAGGAGGTTGATTTAATTTAGAACAACAATAGTGTAATGATGAGTTTGTGTTATTCCTATTCATCAGCATTGTCACTCATGTTAATAATTTGACCGCGCACCTTGCGGGTTGATACCATTCTCTTTCATGTTTTACTTTGTAAAAATAAGTTGTTACAGGACTGTTTTATTTACTGTAACTCTATTACTAATCACATTTATTGTAAGGGAAACAAAAACATGCTACATGTTGCAGTAGGCCTTTAGAATATTGCAAAACATATCCAAGTTGATGAGCGGGAAACAAATGATGCCAGTCAGCCTGCACAGCCAGCCCATTGAAACTACACCTAAACTATACCAAAACTAATTTCACACAATAATCTGATGAGTGACAATATTATCAGTTATCAAATTGTACATGAAGAGATGGGTGCATCTTGTAATTTACAGATTCAGGTAAAGGAGCATCACTTTATCAAATCCTCCTTCAGAGTCACATGCCCTCAGAGTCACATGCAGGTAAAACATTTTGATTTCTATATAGTATCAGAAACAGCATATTCTGCAGTTTCTATGACACTTACCTTTGTCAAATAACTCTCAAAATTCAAAAGGTGCAGCTCAATTTCACTTTTTCCAAGAATATCCATGCTGTTCATGCATTCAGCACATGACCACTTGCACGGCAGCATTGCTCTGGCAACTAAAAACGAGTAACATAATACAATTAAAATTAAAATATGCTATTCTGTGTCAATGGATGAATGGGCGATAGATACCAGATATAAATTGATAATGGTGCATGTAACTTCAGTGAACTGAATGAAGAGGATGATGAGGGTGATTGAATTTGATTGATCTGAATGATGAGGGTGAAGAGGATGATTGAATTTAGAACAATGATGTCATGATGATGAAGGGCGGTCTAATTCTTTTATTGTGAAAGGCTGGAAATTGTATATAATTTCCTCTCAGAGAATCAAATCAGACACTGAGTACAACATACAAGCCCAACCAAACAAATGTATATGAGGTGGAGTCGGATGGAGGATTGGATATTGACCTTTAAATCGACGTTGCAGATTCTGATGTTGACTTCAAGCCTCTGCCTCCGATGCCTGAGCCTCGCCGCAGAAAAACCAGAACAGATCCAATTGAGATGGTGATCCCATCTACCACTGTGAGACAGGAGTCTGCCAGGGATGGCACGGTTTGGGTAGAAAAGAGTGACGAGAGCACAACACGAAGGCGGCCTTCCCAGAATATTCTCACAGATAGAGCAGGCCCTACACCTCAAAGAGACAAAAAGTTTGTGGGGCTTGCTCAGACAAAGCACCGAAGCTGTGTGCTGACCTGAAGCATAAAGATGAGGCGAGATTGATTCATGCGTAAAGGCAGGGGTACAAGGGCAAAATACAGTGTCCAATACAATCAAAAGATGACTGTTTTTATATATTTTCATGAATATATTTCCACAAATATCTCTTTATGCAATTCATCGGTTGCAATTGTTCATGCAATGGGGCTTCTGTTTAGGAATACGGCAAATCATTTCACCTTCGCACCTGGCTGATTATATTATTATTATCTTATCTTATTATCTATCCTAGCATAAAATAACTCACCAACAGTGAACCGTTCAAACTAGAGACACCAAACCAACTTTCACATGTTCAGACTATCCTAACTTGAAATTCTTAAAAACTTTAATCAACTATAACTGTAAAAATTTGCATACATTTGCATACAATGAATCGCCAATAACAACTCTTGAACCGTTCAAGCTAGAGACACCATGTAGTGTCTATGTTGTATTTTCTATGTTGTTGATCTAGATCGTGTAGATCTATGTTGGCCAGGGTGGTTCCCAATCAGAGGCAGCTGTTTCGCGTTGTCTCTGATTGGGGACCATACTTAGGCAGCATGTTTGGCACTAGTCATTGTGGTATCTTGTTCCGTATGGTTTGTTTTGGTGTTAACCTAGGACTTCACATATCGTTTGGTTTGTTGTTTTTGTTCGTGTGTGTTAAGTACGTTAATTAAATAAAATGTACGCTTACCACGCTGCGCCTTGGTCCGCTTCATCTTATAACGATCGTGACACACCAAAACAACTTTCAAATGTTCAAGCTATCCTAACTTCAAATTCTTAAAAACCTGTATAAACTATAACTGTTCACATTTGCATAAATTAGCATAAAATGACCCACCAACTGTAACTCTTGAACCGTTCAAGTTAGAGACACCAAACCAACTTTCATATGTTCAGGCTGTGCTAACTTCCAATTCTTCCAATTATTTTATCAACTATAACTATATACATCTGCATATATTAGCATAAAATAACCCACCAACAGTAACTCTTGAACCATTCAAGCTAGAGACACTTAACCAACTTTCACGTCTTCAGGCTATCCTATCCTATCAACTAATCAAACCTTCACAAGCTAGCATGCACACCACATTTTCTTAAGGAAATGTACTTTTCTAGTCATTGTGGGGCTTCTACTTATTATTTTTTATTATTCTTTAGTACGCTACTCATCTTATACTGTTTAAGCTGGAAACGCCATTCAAACTTTCAAACGTGCAGAATGGTCTCGCCTGAGTTGCTTGTATAATTAAAAAAAAATACCTTTTAAAATATTACACTTTTTGTCCTCCATCCCCTTGTATGGGATTTCCTCAACATTCTAAAGGCCCCATTGTGATATCACAACTTCCAATATTCCATTCACTGTAAATGAAACCATACAACTTTTGACACAAATCGGCTACTTTGACCACTTTGTTAACAACTTAGACAAAAAGTTAGAGTGTATGAAATCGTACACTACTTCTCTGCTTTCCAAGTCCGGTCGCAGAACAAAACTATCCGGTATGGGTCTAACGATACAGCTGTTTTAGTAACTACATAAACAACATTTTATGTAACTTTTTTGCACACAACTGCCATTTTGACCACTTCCCAACAAGTTAGACAAAATACCAGTCAAAAGTTTGGACACACCCACTCATTCAAGGGTTTTTCTTTATTCTTTTATGAAGACATCAAAACAATGAAATAACACATATGGAATCTTGTAGCAACCAAAAAAGTGTTAAACAAATCAAACAAAGATTCTTCAAATAGCCACCCTTGCCTTGATGACAGCTTTGCACACTCATGGCATTCTCTCAATGAGCTTCATGAGGTAGTCACCTGGAATGCATTTCAATTAACAGGTGTGCCTTCTTAAAAGTTAATTTGTGGAATTTATTTCCTTCTTAATGCGTTTGAGCCAATCAGTTGTGTTGTGACAAGTTAGGGGGGGTATACAGAAGATAGCCCTATTTGGTAAAAGACCAAGTCCATATTATGGCAAGAACAGCTCAAATAAGCAAAGAGAAACGACAGTCCATCATTACTTTAAGACATGAAGGTGTAGTGGGTGATTTTGGACGGAGTCAGGCACAGGAGGGTAAATCACAGAATATATGGTTTATTCAGGAACACAGCGGAACGCAGCTATGCGTAAAACACTCCAGTGTGGTAAATACGGCGCACTGGAGAAAAACAAGGCACACGGGTGAATATCCCGGCGATACAAAATACAAAGTAGCTCCACCGAGCTAGAGTCACCTCCACAATAACTAATCACACACAAAGACAGGGGGGCAGAGGGAACACTTATACAGGTACTAATGAGGGGATATGAACAAGGTGTGTGTAATAAACAAGACAAAACAAATGGAATGATGAGATGAGGAGCGGCAGTGGCTAAAAGGCCAGTGACGACGAACGCCGAAGCCTGCCCGAACAGGGAGATGAGGCAGCTTCGGAGGAAGTCGTGACAGTACCCCCCCTTGAGGTGCAGCTCCAGCAGCGCGCCGACATCGGCCTCGGGGACGACCAGGAGGATGCAGAGCAGGGCGAGCCGGGTGGCGATGGTGGAAATCCTGCAACAGGGAGGTATCGAGGATATCCCTCACCGGGACCCAGCACCGCTCCTCCGGACCGTACCCCTCCCACTCCACGAGGTACTGAAGGCCCCCCACCCGACGCCTCGAATCCAGGATGGAACGGACGGAGTACGCTGGGGCCCCCTCGATGTCCAGAGGGGGTGGAGGGACCTCCCGCACCTCATACTCCTGGAGCGGACCAGCCACCACTGGCCTGAGGAGAGACACATGAAACGAGGGGTTAATACGGTAATCAGGAGGGAGTAGTAACCTATTAGTAACCTTGTTTATTAATTTATTAATATTAGCCACTTTCACTGCAACATACGGAAACAAAACAAACTATGCAAGAGATTTTGTTATAGGCATCGAAGTATGATTCTATTGCATTGACACGCACGACTCAGCCCATACTCTACACAGACCAGTGCAGCATAACCAATAATATATAATAATAATAACCAATAAGAGCTGCAGTAGGCCTATATGCAAATAGACGATTGCCATGTATAGATCTGTGCCATTCACTTTGAACTGGACTGTGTTTACATCATGAGCGATCGTGAGTAGATGCACTTGTTTTGAGATCAAAGCGCGGGCTGCATGTAGCCAGTTATGCACATCGGTTCATATCCTTTACTAGTTAGTGAGTTATTAGCCCAGTTATAGATAATTTGTAGTCAGCAGGGGGTCAGAATTGCTTCCTAAAAGAGCACAAAACGTGTACATTTCTAGACATCTCTGAAAAGGGAGTCAGGTAAAGAGTTTTTTTTTGTCTTATATGGGCAATGTTGTATTTTGAGACGAGCTTGAAAAAGCTAAGTAGCCAATAGGCAGAGGGTAGCACAATTTCACTGATTCTTTGTAATTATGGCATTTTATTTTGTTAAGTGGTTTCTTGCATCAAACAACACAACAACATTTTCAGTCACCTCCTTGTCTGAAGAACAAGTCGATAAACAGGTTAATGTTAAGCCCTGCATGTTTTTTTGTTTGTTTTTTAAGTCTCATGGAATGTAGGCCTACGTTGAACACCACACATTGGCTGCTACTGTAGGTTGAACGATAGAACAGCTATTTCCATGTTAAAATGTTATGGGTTGTATTTTCTCCATTGGTTTTGATGGTAGGCTACTCTGGTAAGTCTACATTATGATCAAATAGCCACAGTAGCCTATTTGACCACTGACTGAAACTATAACTTAAAGCGAGCACAGCCTCAGTGTTCACAGTAAACGTGGAAGTTGCACAGAATATTCACAACGTTGAACTTCGCGCTCAGCAGACCTGAAATTTGCTCAGTGCCGAAAGAAATAAGAGGAAACATTGAATATAACCCACCAACAGTAACTCTTGAACCGCTCAAGCTACATACACCAAACAAACTTTCACATGTTCAGGCAATCCTAGCTTCAAATTATTTCAAACTTGTATCAACTTTATTGTCGTGACGTTACTTTCATTATTGTGATGACTATTATTTATAGAATAATTACCTGCTATGTTTAAATGTTACTAGATTCAATTAATCATGTAACAATTAAATCATTAGGAATTTGGGGCACCACGGGAAAAGTTGTTTGACGAGT
The DNA here is from genome assembly GCF_020615455.1 of Coregonus clupeaformis. Taxonomy (NCBI): domain Eukaryota; kingdom Metazoa; phylum Chordata; class Actinopteri; order Salmoniformes; family Salmonidae; genus Coregonus; species Coregonus clupeaformis. The sequence goes on from NC_059209.1 coordinate 3,338,425, forward strand.
TACCGTTTCCCGAAATAACTCTGAAGATATCTAGATATTTCTTATCATTTAACAGTAATTTATTAATCATTTACCTCATATCCGTCTCATTTTGAAAGTCGTAGACTCTTTCAAGTCTGCACGAACGAGGGTCTTACTGATCGTTCCGTACCACACAAATTGATGTAATTATTTATTTACTAATTAATAAAAATTGATAACACAATATACAAACACGTACATGGTATAGGTAGGGATTAGAAACTTAATACAATGAAAACGGGTCCCTAGCGGACTAACACAATATGCCACTACCTACCCTTACCACCTGGGGGCGGCCCGTCAGGAAGTCCAGGATCCAGTTGCTGAGGGAGGTGTTTAGTCCCAGGGTCCTTAGCTTAGTGATGAGCTTTGAGGGCACTATGGTGTTGAACGCTGAGCTGTAGTCAATGAATAGCATTCTCACATAGGTGTTCCTTTTGTCCAGCTGTGAAAGGGCAGTGTGGAGTGCAATAGAGATTGCATCATCTGTGGATCTGTTGGGGCGGTGTGCAAATTGGAATGGGTCTAGGGTTTCTGGGATAATGGTGTTGATGTGAGCCATGACCAGCCTTTCAAAGCACTTCATGGCTACATACGTGAGTGCTACAGGTCGGTAGTCATTTAGGCAGGTTACCTCTGTGTTCTTGGGCACAGGGACTATGATGATCTGCTTGAAACATCTTGGTATTACAGACTCAGACAGGGAGAGGTTGAAAATGTCAGTGAAGACACTTGCCAGTTGGTCAGCGTATGCTCGGAGTACACGTCCTGGTAATCCATCTGGCCCTGCAGCCTTGTGAATGTTGACCTGTTTATAGGTCTTTCTCACATCGGCCACGGAGTCTCCGTGTGTGGACTAAAGGTGGTCTAGAGTTTTTTGCCCTCTGGTTGCACATTTAACATGCTGGTAGAAATGAGGTAAAACGGATTTAAGTTTCACTCCTCTGGATGAGCATTTTCCTGTTTGCTTATGGCCTTATACAGTTCATTGAGTGTGGTCTTGGTGCCAGCATCAGTTTGTGATGGTACAGTGTGGGAAAAAAATATTTGATCCCCTGCTGATTTTGTACGTTTGCCCACTGACAAAACAATGATCAGTCTATAATTTTAATGGTAGGTTTATTTGAACAGTGAGAGACAGAATAACAACAAAAACATCCAGAAGAATGCATGTCAGAAATGTTATGAATTGATTTGCATTTTAATGAGGGAAATAAGAATTTGACCCCCTCTCAATCAGAAAGATTTCTGGCTCCCAGGTGTATTTTATACAGGTAACGAGCTGAGATTAGGAGCACACTTTTAAAGGGACTGATCCTAATCTCAATTTGTTACCTGTATAAAAGACACCTGTCCACAGAAGCAATCAATCAATCAGATTCCAAACTCTCCACCATGGCCAAGACCAAAGAGCTCTCCAAGGATGTCAGGGACAAGATTGTATACCTACACAAGCCTGGAATGGGCTACAAGACCATCGCCAAGCAGCTTGGTGAGAAGTTGGTGCAATTATTCGCAATGGAAGAAACACAAAATAACTGCCAATCTCCCTCGGCCTGGGGCTCCATGCAAGATCTCACCTCGTGGATTGCGACAAAATCCCTCCTGAGATGTGTGCAAACCTGGTGGCCAACTACAAGAAACGTCTGACCTCTGTGATTGCCAACAAGGGTTTTGCCACCAAGTATTAAGTCATGTTTTGCAGAGGGGTCAAATACTTATTTCCCTCATTAAAATACAAATCAATTCATAACATTTCTGACATGCGTTTTTCTGGATTTTGTTGTTGTTATTCTGTCTCTCACTGTTCAAATAAACCTACCATTAAAATTATAGACTGATCATGTCTTTGTCAGTGGGCAAACGTACAAAATCAGCAGGGGATCAAATACTTAATTCCCTTACTGTAAATAGACAGCTATGAAGAATATAGATGAAAACTCTCTTGGTAGATAGTGTGGTCTAAAGCTTATCATGAGATACTCTACCTCAGGCGAGCAAAAGCTTGAGACTTCCTTAGATATTGTGCACCAGCTGTTGTTTACAAATATAAACAGACCGCCACCCCTTGTCTTACCGGAGGCAGCTGTTCTATCCTGCCGATTCAGTGTATAACCCGCCAATTTATGTTATTCTTCTCTTCCTTCAGCCACGACTCTGTGAAACATAATATATTACAGTTTTTAATGTTCCGCTGGTAGGATATAGTAGTTTGCCTGTAGCCTGTAGTTTGTCCACTTTATTATCAAGCGATTGTAAATTGGCCAATAGTATCGATGGCAAAGGCAGATTAGCCACTCGTCGCCGGCTCCTTACCAAGCACCCTTATCTCCTTCCGCGATATCTCATTTTCTTTCTACTGCGAACGATGGGGATGAGGGCCCTGTCGGGTGTCTGGAGCAAATCCCTCTCGTCCGACTCATTAAAGAAAAATTATTTGTCCAGTTCAAGGTGAGTAATCGCTGTTCTGATGTCCAGAAGCTCTTTTCGGTCATAAGAGATGGTAGCAGCAACATTATTACATTTACATTTACATTTACGTCATTTAGCAGATGCTCTTATCCAGAGCGACTTACAAATTGGTGCATTCACCTTATAGCCAGTAGGATAACCACTTTACAATGTTTTTTTTTTTTTTTTTTTTTTTGGTGGGGTAAGGGGGGCGGTAGAAGGATTACTTTATCCTATCCCAGGTATTCCTTAAAGAGGTGGGGTTTCAAATGTCTCCGGAAGGTGGTGAGTGACTCCGCTGTCCTGGCGTCGTGAGGGAGCTCGTTCCACCATTGGGGTGCCAGAGCAGCGAACAGTTTTGACTGGGCTGAGCCGGAACTGTGCTTCCGCAGAGGTAGGGGAGCCAGCAGGCCAGAGGTGGATGAACGCAATGCCCTCGTTTGGGTGTAGGGACTGATCAGAGCCTGAAGGTACGGAGGTGCCGTTCCCCTCACAGCTCCGTAGGCAAGCACCATGGTCTTGTAGCAGATGCGAGCTTCAACTGGAAGCCAGTGGAGTGTGTGGAGGAGCGGGGTGACGTAAGAGAACTTGGGAAGGTTGAACACCAGACGGGCTGCGGCATTCTGGATGAGTTGTAGGGGTTTAATGGCACAGGCAGGGAGCCCAGCCAACAGCGAGTTGCAGTAATCCAGACGGGAGATGACAAGTGCCTGGATTAGGACCTGTGCCGCTTCCTGTGTAAGGCAGGGTCGTACTCTCCGAATGTTGTAGAGCGTGAACCTACAGGATCGGGTCACCGCCTTGATGTTAGCGGAGAATGACAGGGTGTTGTCCAGGGTCACGCCAAGGCTCTTCGCACTCTGGGAGGAGGACACAACGGAGTTGTCAACCGTGATGGCGAGATCATGGAATGGGCAGTCCTTCCCCGGGAGGAAGAGCAGCTCCATCTTGCCAAGGTTCAGCTTGAGGTGGTGATCCGTCATCCATACTGATATGTCTGCCAGACATGCAGAGATGCGATTTGCCACCTGGTTATCAGAAGGGGGAAAGGAGAAGATTAGTTGTGTGTCGTCTGCGTAGCAATGATAGGAGAGGCCATGTGAGGATATGACAGAGCCAAGTGACTTGGTGTATAGCGAGAATAGGAGAGGGCCTAGAACTGAGCCCTGGGGGACACCAGTAGTGAGAGCACGTGGTGCGGAGACAGCTTCTCGCCACGCCACTTGGTAGGAGCGACCGGTCAGGTAGGACGCAATCCAGAGTGAGCCGCGCCGGAGATGCCCAGCTCGGAGAGGGTGGAGAGGAGGATCTGATGGTTCACAGTATCAAAGGCAGCAGACAGGTCTAGAAGGACAAGAGCAGAGGAGAGAGAGTTAGCTTTAGCAGTGCGGAGAGCCTCCGTGACACAGAGAAGAGCAGTCTCAGTTGAATGACCAGTCTTGAAACCTGACTGGTTTGGATCAAGAAGGTCATTCTGAGAGAGATAGCAGGAGAGTTGGCTAGAGATGGCACGCTCAAGAGATTTGGAGAGAAAAGAAAGAAGGGATACTGGTCTGTAGTTGTTGACATCAGAGGGATCGAGTGTTGGTGTTTTGAGAAGGGGTGCAACTCTCGCTCTCTTGAAGACGGAAGGGACATAGCCAGCGGTCAAGGATGAGTTGATCAGCGAGGTGAGGTAAGGGAGAAGGTCACCGGAGATGGTCTGGAGAAGAGAGGAGGGGATAGGGTCAAGCGGGCAGGTTGTTGGGCGGCCGGCCGTCACAAGTCGCAAGATTTTATCTGGAGAGAGAGGGGAGAAAGAAGTCAAAGCATAGGGTAGGGCAGTGTGAGCAGGACCAGCAGTGTTCATTTGACTTAATAAACGAGGATCGGATGTCGTCAACCTTATTTTCAAAATGGTTGACGAAGTCATCCACAGAGAGGGAGGGGGGATTCAGCAGGGAGGAGAAGGTGGCTGTCACGATCGTTCATTAACGAGAAGGACCAAGGCGCAACGTGATATGCATTCATATTTATTGACGTACTGAACACACGACAAAAACAACAAACGAAACGTGAAGTCCAAGGTAGACTAATAACATACCTTTACGGAACAAGATCCCACACAGACTGGTGCCAAACGGCTGCCTAAGTATGGTCCCCAATCAGAGACAACGAGCTACAGCTGCCTCTGATTGGGAACCACCCTGGCCAACATAGATCTAAATGATCTAGAAACTAAACATAGAAATAAACACAACACGAAATATACACACCCTGACACAACAAATAACCGTCCCCTGAGTCAGGGCTTGACAGTGGCAAAGAGCTTCCTAGGGTTAGAGGCAGATGCTTGGAATTTAGAGTGGTAGAAAGTGGCCTTAGCAGCAGAAACAGATGAAGAAAATGTAGAGAGGAGGGAGTGAAAAGATGCCAGGTCCGCAGGGAGTCAAGTTTTCCTCCATTTCCGCTCTGCTGCCCGGAGCCCTGTTCTGTGAGCTCGCAATGAGTCATCAAGCCACAGAGCAGGAGGGGAGGACCGAGCCGGCCGGGAGGATAGGGGACATAGAGAGTCAAAGGATGCAGAAAGGGAGGAGAGGAGGGTTGAGGAGGCAGAATCAGGAGATTGGAGGGAGAAGGATTGAGCAGGGGGAAGAGATGATAGGATGGAAGAGGAGAGAGTAGCGGGAGAGAGAGCGAAGGTTGCGACGGCGCATTACCATCTGAGTAGGGGCAGAGTGAGTAGTGTTGGAGGAGAGCGAGAGAGAAAAGGATACAAAGTAGTGGTCGGAGACATGGAGGGGAGTTGCAGTGAGATTAGTAGAAGAACAGCATCTAGTAAAGATGAGGTCAAGCGTATTGCCTGCCTTGTGAGTAGGGGGGACGGTGAGAGGGTGAGGTGAAAAGAGGAGAGGAGTGGAAAGAAGGAGGCAGAGAGAAATGAGTCAAAGGTAGACGTAGGGAGGTTGAAGTCCCCCAGAACTGTGAGGGGTGAGCCATCCTCAGGAAAGGAATTTATCATGGCGTCAAGCTCATTGATGAACTCTCCAAGGGAACCTGGAGGGCAATAAATGACAAGGATATTAAGCTTAAATGGGCTAGTGACTGTGACAGCATGGAATTCAAATGAGGAGATAGACAGATGGGTCAGGGGAAAAATAGAGAATGTCCACTTGGGAGAGATGAGGATTCCTGTGCCACCACCCCGCTGACCAGATGCTCTCGGGGTATGCGAGAACACATGGTCAGACGAGGAGAGAGTAGTAGGAGTAGCAGTGTTTTCAGTGGTAATCCATGTTTCCGTCAGCGCCAAGAAGTCGAGGGACTGGAGGGTAGCATAGGCTGAGATGAACTCTGCGTTGTTGGCAGCAGAACGGCAGTTCCAGAGGTTGCCTGAGACCTGGAACTCCACGTGGGTGGTGCGTGCAGGTACCACCAGGTTAGAGAGGCAGCAGCCACGCGGTGTGAGGCGTTTGTATAGCCTGTGCGGAGAGGAGAGAACAGGGATAGACAGAGGCATAGTTGACAGGCTGCAGAAAATGGCTACAATAATGCAAAGGAGATCGGAATGAAAAAAACTAAACATCTGGGAAAGGAGAGAGCGGGGCCTCCCTCACCACAACACCCAAATATAACTCTCCCAACTTCCACCTCAGAAACTATAATTGTTGTAAACTACAGCGGTTCAATGCTTTCTAGGAATAGACTAACTTAGTTTATTCAGCTAGCTAACTAGGTACAGTATTCTTCTGTGAAAATCGTCCAGGGCACCTAGTCATAAGACGCCACAGCCAGCTAGCATGCCGGACTCCAACAACACGGTTTAGCACCAATACTCGGCCACAACAAACCACCAGTGTGTCAACACGCCAAGCAGATCGTTCATGTCCGTGTCTAACGTTGTGGGTTAGTCCCGACAGCTTGAGCGAGTCCGTCGTCAACTTATTCAGCCAGTTAGTTAGCTAGAATAGTTAGCATACTAGCTAGCCATTGCTTTCAGACAAAGAAGAAACCCCTCCTTTCACGGCACGAACACACAGAGAGAGCCAAGCTAACGTTAACTAGTCACCCATGTCCCGAATTCCTTGAACGACTCTGGCTACCAATATGTAAAAACAAAACACTAATGTAGGTTATGACTTACCCCTAGCAGCTACTGTTAGCTAGCCAAGTGCAAAGCTAGCCACTGAATTGACTCAGCCAGTTTGCGTCTGTTCGCTAGGTCGTTCCAGCTATTGTTTACTAGTAGCTATCCAGGTAGCAACAAGCTAGCTAAATTTCAAGCACAGTAGCCACTTACTACCTAACGTTAACGGTTCAGACAATGAGGTTAGAAAACAGCTGAATGGTAGGCAATTATTGTATGTAATTATTGTAGGCAGCCAGCTGGCGTAATTACAGGCACTCTCAGGCGTGAAACAACTATACCGTTGCTAATAGTTGCCAGTAGCTACCCGCCAGCTAGTCCAGGTAGTGGGTTAGCTAGCTAGCTTCGCGCTTCTCCGGGCTCAGCCGAATACAATACTAACCTAGAATAATTACATACAACAACCCACGATAACTACCTACAATACCTAACTACAATCTAAATACATAGTTTAAGCCTTACTCGACAAAGCCCAAACTATATATAAAGCCAAGCTTACCCGACGACCTCACCCGACAACCTCCTCCTGCTACGCTCTCTCAAGACTATGGCTACAATAGTCTTGAGAGAGCTACGATATAAGTTACAAACAATGCGAAAAACTCCACAAAATACCACGGTTGGTTAAGAGTCCATAAAACGGCAGCCATTCCCTCCGGTGCCATTACCCCTAGCACCTAGACTCATCCCCTATGGGGTGACGAGAGCAGTGTACTAGACTATGGCTTGAAGAGATTAACAGGATGGTCCCACTTAAATTCACCTTCTTAGATACAATACTTAGAACAGCTACTCAGCCGTAACATTGATTGTTAGTGGAGGCAACCTTGTCGTCTTCACCTCGTGTTGATTTTCAGGGTCGGGACCAATATGGACAAAAGCTGCAGCTTGAGGTCCATCTAGTCTGATCTGATCATTCTTAACACAATCTTTTACGCACTCTGGTAAAGAGGGGCGTTTCCGTCATACTGACACGCTCTCTGAGCTCCCTCGGGCGTGGCTAGTTACGAGGCAAAAGTATTATCATCACGATGATTTTGTTAGAAAGCTGAAATCACATTCCTATCTTCCTCCTTGATATTTTATACACAATGTAAAGGATGTAAATCTGACAGTGTAAAAGCTCTTCAAGTCACAATGTTTTTGTTATAACGCCTATAAACCATTTTTAATGACGTCACAAAATAGACAATAATTTTCCATATTCCATTTCTCATCATTCCCTACATTTGCAGGTTGAAATATATTGTCCCCAATATTCATTGTTGGATGTTGAAGTTTTTGTGCGGCAAAAGGTCTCTGAAACAAAGGTATTCCTTTCACCATACTAGAGTGACAGATATAGATTCTCCTCCTCTCTAATTTATGGCAGTATTAAGGTGTAAAGACCGGCACTATTCTATGCACGTCCATGGTCTTGGCTAAATGACTCTATCATGACATTTGTCTAATGTCATATCTAGGGCGATCCTACTTGAAGGTGTGTAGTTAAGGCACTCTCTAAAAATAATAATATGCCATTTAGCAGACGCTTTTATCCAAAGCGACTTACAGTCATGCGTGCATACATTTTTTTTTTGTGTATGGGTGGTCCCGGGGATCGAACCCACTACCTTAGCGTTACAAGCGCCGTGCTCTACCAGCTGAGCTACAGAGGACCACAAAAAGGCACCCTGAATGACAAAGATTCCATTGGTGGCACTACAGGGCTGACCTAGCGAACTCTGGGGAAGAAGCTGGGGATGCTGTGGATGGGTCACCTGATAGGGTTTTGGAATCTATTGCCAGTTTTCCGAAAATCGGGATTGCTTCCATCCCAGAGGTGATCCTAGCATAAGACCTCATTAGGTCTTCCATTGCGCCTGTGTACATAGTAGGTGCACACGCCAAGGGCAATAAGACCAAGGATCATGGTAACAGTCAGGATACTGCCCGGCACCGTCCAAGAGCGGGTGACAGACCAATCTTTTGGCTTATAGCCAATCGGGTCAACTAAAAGTGCCTCATTCAGTACGCTAAGATCAACAGTCATCGGTCCCTCGTATTGAATTTGGTTTTGAATAGCTGGTGGTAACTCAAGGGAACGTTTAGCAAAAGCATCAGGCATTTCAATATCTGTGTCTATCCTGTCGTCAGGAAGTTGGTATAGGGCTAGGTCGTCTATGGGGATAATCGCCCCCTCTGGTACCTTAACAAAAATTGTCTGATTGGGGAGGTTCATTTGGGTGGTTGAGTCATGGCGTTCGTAAGTCATAGTGGCGGACTTGAATGGAGTGTTAATCAGCCATTGATTCCCTACCACTTCCACTTGCGTGGTGGTGACTCCACCTCTTGCTGTTAGTTTGGCTCTACAGCATTCTTCGCAGGTGATAGGCTTAGGGCCACAAAGGCGCTCAGTGTTATCCCTGACGAAGGGTTTGCTAGGTCACAAGTAGGGGACGTCTTTGGTTAGAGTACACATTAACAGGTTAGGGGTGAGATAGAAATCTGGATTGTGTTCCTGATAAGCTATGACTGGAGGTGTGATGATTTTCACATGGGTGTTGTCGTGCCAAAATCCTACGTTTAGAACTGTTTTCAACCTATAGATATTCTCCAGTTCAACAACCGGCAACCCCAGACTATAGGCCAGGTGTGACTGTAATGGCTTTATCGTGGTTGTGGTAGCTGAGGTCAATATGTTTTGCACCATTGAGAGGGGCACTAGATATGATGAGATTCTATTCATGGCCAAGTGGTCCTTAGAAGAGCTAACTTCACGGAGAAAATCCTCCAACAACAATCGAACCAATTGGACATGGGCATAGTCATGGTTCATGACCTCTACTAGCTTGCCTACCGACAGGAGAATAGCGTGTGTGTTTACCACCAGAATAGTGTCCTGGAGAGTCCTTCCCACATGCTGCAACCTGAGTGCCTGTGATTGCATCTGTTGCTGCATAAGTGGCATCTCTTCAGTAATCTCCCTAACATTCATTTTGACCGTGGCTAGACTGACTGCATTGACGGCAGTGGTCCCTAGAGCAAATAGTGACCCTACGGCTGCACCTATTGAGAGTAGCACCCTGAGGAATCGTTTTTCTCACCTGGGCTCTGCTAGTTTTGACTGGGTGACTGTGAACTTTTGGAGTTGGGCCAACATGTGGGCAGTGTCTAGCTGAGCGTGCTTAACTGCCTGGGTGGTCCAGTCAGCCCCGGCCCAACTTATATGTGCCGCAGGGGAAATGTGTTGTCGGTACATGTTCTCTGCATCTAGGCAGACGTACACCCTCTGCGTGTGTACTCTGCAGTTGGTTATAAGGAGTCCTGGATCATCAAGGAGAACGATTCCCGTAGGGGGTCCACTCGTGAGTACATCTGCTGGATTGGTTTTGACCAGGGCGCAGAGTGTCAGGATCATCCAAAGGAACTTCATCCCACAAAATGCATAATTAGAGATATTGTTTAATTATTTCAGTTGTGTTTAGTTTTGTTTAGTTTTTTGAAAGAAAAACGTTTTGACAAATAATTTAGTTGATTTTCCTATTTTGAACAGCACAACGCAGGACAATATCAACAATGACAACGAAATGTGTGTCTTTTAGCTGGGAAGAGAAGAAAATAGGTTAGGTGCAATGACTGAACTCCCGGAAGGGATCAGCTGAGGACACTTAAGAATTGTGTTAGTACCTCTGATTGGCTAGGTTTCTATCTATTCGGGGCTGGCTTGCACCCCTTCTATTCCCATTGGGGGAGTGTACAACTTGATTTGGTTCCTGTGGACCCACTTGAGCGTGTAGCTCAGTTGGTAGAGCATGGCGTTTGCAATGCCAGGGTTGTGGGTTCGATTCCCACGGGGGGCCAGTATGAAAAAGTATGAAAATGCATGTACTCACTAACTGTAAGTCGCTCTGGAAAAGAGCGTCTGCTAAATGACTAAAATGTAAATGTATGTTCTGTCGACCTTTGCTGATTCTGATTTGATAAGCAACAGGTGACAGCTTTAACACAATCTCATGTGGGGCAGGACATTTTTCGCAACGCCCACGGGTTTGGTATATATGTAGTACCACACTGTATCCCCGACCTCAAAGTCCTGGTGTCAGGCCTTTTTGTTGTAATGGGTATTGGACCTTCCGCACTTCTTTCCAACTTTCCTTGAGCGTACGCAAAGGTAGTCTGGAGGTGGGTTCGCAAGTCCGTCACGTATTGATGGGCCGTGTACGCGGTGGCCGTGGCGACATCTCCCGGTTGGTACAGGAGATGCAGTGGAAGCGTCATTTGCCGGCCCGTCATCATCTCAAATGGTGATATTCCCGTAGACCTGTTGCGTGTGGCTCTGATCGCCATCAGTACGAGTGGGAGTTTGATGTCCCAATCTTTGTGGTTGTCTGCCACATATTTCCTCAAGATTGTGACGATTGTTTAGTTGCTTCTTTCTACCCTGCCGGAGCTCCTAGGGTGATCTGTGAAGTGGCTTGGAGGGTTGAAACTGGCAGCAAACTAGACACCCCCTCACATATTTTGCCACCTCTTGTTCCATGTGAGGCCAGTGGGCCACCTGTCGCATTGTTTCACATGTAGCCTTGAGCCCCCTATGGCCCTCACTTGGGTCGTCGTGGGCATTGGCTATCATTATCCCCCTCTGTGTTTTAGGAACCACCCACCTTTGTGTGGCGTCGGTTTCTGAAACACAAACCAGTTTAGTTGCGTACAGTGAACGCAAGTCGTGTGAGCCTGCCACAGCCAGCTCGGACACTTGGTGATTGATAGGATCAGACAAGAAAGCCATGAAAGTGGCGAGGGACTCATCTTGGTGTTGCATTGCTACCAAGTCACCATTCAAGAATGAATGAGTTAGCGACACATTATGTTTGTGCGAAGATGATTCACGCGGTGCTACATGGCTACGCGTTACTGCAGACACCATTGGCGCCTCTGTGATCGTTGCGTCCCGAGCATCGAACACCAAGTGGTGCCGATAATTGCACCAGATTTCGCAATGCTGTCAGCATGGTCTTTGCCAAGTTTGTCACGACCAGGTGATTTGTGACCAGATTTGGTTGGATTTCCAATCCATCAGTGGTACCAAACGGTCTATTAAATCCATCCCAATCAGCATCTGCTCGGTGTCAATGCTAGTCACGTACACAGGGTGGACAAGTGGCACGCTTTCGAAAATTCCGTTTTAGTAGATTACTCTTGGTAAGAGGCGAGGTAGCCTGAGTGAAACCTCAAAGTTTAGTGTCACATTGTTCTGTTTTTAACCAAGGGTCTACTGCCCTTTTGAGTTCATCCAGCAAAGTTTGAGATATGAGGGAAATAGTCGAACCCAACCTATCAGTGCATCACAGGTCAAACAGTCCTCTAAGACAGCTTTGAGGTATGGCCTGTTCGAGTCGGTTTTTCTTGTCATATCGCTAACAAAGTGGAGTGGGTTGGCAGAACGGATTGGTGAGTTATCTTTGTCAATTTTTAAGACAGATTGCTATACTTCGTGACTCAGTGGGTCCTCTATCGGAATGGGAGAGGAATCAGCTGTTGCAACGCTGCTTACCTTGTGCGTCTCAACATCTATATCATGGTCTCTAGACAAAGCCCATGGGCTTGTATCTAGATTGAGCGGGCCCTGGACTGGATTTGAGTGAGGGTGGGTTTAAGGTGAACGTTTACGACCTCGCAAATGGTGTTAATTTCGGGGGACCTATTCTCCAGCAATTTCACGCCTAGTCATGGTGACTTATCTTTACCCTCTTTCTAAAAAATGTTTTGCTTCAGTACATCTCTTATCAGAGCTTCTAGATACCTTTGGGTTACGTTTTGGTCATCATCAAACCCTTTGTCACTCTTGTTATGCTTGTTACCCTTGTTCCCTGACCATTTGTGAGGGTTAGATGCAGGAACGTAGCGGCCAGATCGACCTTCTGCGGGGCCTGTTTGGTTGGGGACGTTCTTTGTAGATATTGTTACTGCTGTGGTCATCGGTGTGGTATGTACGTGGTAGCCGCAAACCTGGTGCGTCATCTTTTTCCGGTCCTGTCCCTGATGCCACACCTTCCAACTGGAGTGATTGCATCCCCCCAATCTTGAAAACTGAGGTGTCCGGCATCAAAAGCTGTGCTCGCAAGCTCTCGGAGTGCCAAGATTGGAAAACCAATGTGGGCAGTAGGCCCCAAGTAGTTAATGAAGTTGGGATACATGTTTGACAGAAACATTTGTTTGAATGGTAATAGCTCTTCCATTCCTGTTTCAGTGAGCATGCCAAAGTAAGCTGAACGAAGCCTATGATAGTAGGCTTGTGGGTGTTCATTCCGAGCTTGTTTGACAGTGTTAGCCAGTGAGCTGTCGTGTTTGCGAGTCGCAGAACCACTGAATTCTATTTGCAAGTTAGCGTGGTCATTTTGCACGTGTTGCTGTTGTAGACGGATTAACCTTGTCACGTGTCTGTAGGACGTTCGCTTCAACAGGTAAAGCCTGTCAGTATTCGTAGAGTTCGGGTAGCCATCCAAGGCGTCCTCTATGTCTGCTAAGAACGTCTCAGTGTCGTTTGGCTTACCTGGAACGGGGTCAAATATGTCAATGTTTTTTCCGATTTTGTCAAGGCGTTCCGCGCCAAGTGCGCGGGGAGCGTCTGCTTCCTCCCATGGATAATTTTTGACCTAACGGCTTAGAGGAAAAGACAAATTACTCTGGGCCGAATGATTAAGATGAAAAGACTGAGGGACCCCTAAGTGAGGTGAAGTCTGAAACCTCCTGTCACCCACACACCTTCGTTCCCCAGGCTCCGGTTGCGAGCTTGGTTGCCTGGTTGGGTAGTCACGCGGTAGCACGTGGCTGTTCTGGAGTTCCTCCAGATGGTACCTAAGGGTGGTGTTCTGCTGCATCGCAGAGTCCACTTGGGAGCTGAGGGTATTTATTTTAGACGGGTGAGTGTCGCAGTTGCTCCGTTCGGCCTCATACTTATCTGTCATGGTTTGCAGGGAGAGGTCTCGAGTGCGCAGCGAGAGATTCAGTGATGAGATATCCTCCGCTTGCTTAGAGGTCAAGTTTTCCCAACTTCCTCACTTGGGATCTCTCATCGTTTATTCGGTCAGCGTCTTCAATGAGTTCCGCTGTTTTGTTATCCAACTTGGTCAAGGTGTTCATTAACTGATCATCTTTGGTCTGCAGCTTTTGTAAAAGAACATTATTGCTTTGAGTGGTGTCATTTGAAACTGCTTGCAGGGCATCAAGTTGGGTCGCCCATGTTTTTAGCTAGCTCGTCAGATTCATCCAATTTTGTGTGGACTTCGTCGTATTTACTGTTGGCTAAATCGAGTTGTTCTTGTAGAAAACTGATTTGTTTGAGAGTTTGTGCTCGTTCTTCGTCATAAGTGTTTGCTAGATCTTTTAATTGATCCGTTCTCAAATGCAGCTGCTCGGCTAGCAGCATCTTGTCTTTGTTGGCTTTTGTCATTTGCTTCCTGGTTCTCTCCACCTGTCCCTTCATCTCAACAGTTTATTGCTCGTGCTTCTGCTGAGCACAGTGGTATTGGACCAATGCCCATCTCTGCTGGTGGGCAGGGTTCAGGGCTAAACTGGAGAGAACCTTTACAAGGCCTGTGCCTGCCGGCCTATTTTGGAGGGCGTCAATTGCAATTTCTGCTGGGTTTTTTCACTTATGGCATCGTGACCTAACATTCTCAACCTTTCGGCATAGTTTGGATTTGTATCGCTGCTGAGGTCAGCGATCAATCTTTCTGTGGGTGAGGGTTCACTTATTAGCGGGGGAATGGATGGCACCCTCTCTGATAGATTTCTCATTTTGTTGATTATTAGTTGTTTAAACTTATGTACAATTTTGGGTTTTGAGTCGTTGGAAGCTGCAAAAACAATTTTTATTCGGTTTACAGATGCCAATGAATCTTCAATACTGGATCAGAGTTGGCTTTTAACAAACTTGCAAAAGCAATTTTAATTATTAAAATTAATCATACCTGTATAGGCTATCTGGGAATTTAACTTTAATTAACCTGATAGCATTGTTGTATCTAGGTTAATATGGAAAAGTTTAAATTATCTCCTTTGTTGAATCAAATCAATCTGAATCTTATCCAAATGATCAACCTGTAAGGTATGTTCGGCAATTTAACTTATTAAATTGAATGAGACAATGATATCCAATCACTTGAGATATCCTAAGTGTAACCAGTAGTTGAAATGTGAGTTCACCACCAGGGTACTTTTCACTAAGGGCTGGAACCACATGGGATTCCCGTTAAGGCAATACTTCTGTGAATACTGGACCAGTACTGTTGGAGTTGGCCCAATTAGCTTTGCAAAAGCAAATTGAATTGATTAATCAATGATAATGATCAATCATACCTGTATAGGCTATCTGGGAATTAAACTTTAATTAACCTGAAAAGCATTGCTGTATCTAGGTTAATGTGGAGAAAGTTTCAAATTTCTCATTGGTTTGAACAAATAAATGTGGA